>NC_013490.2:13152229-13178025 GCF_000004555.2 Caenorhabditis briggsae | reverse complement strand
AAAAGTGGTTAACTAGTAAAATGTTTATCAGGATATCAGCAACATTTTACTAGTTAGCCACTTTTTGATATCTTTCACAGAAAATGAGATATATAGGCTCAAAGTGGACGATCCGGGTGTCGTTCTATTAGAGGTTTTACGGTATATATCTCGGTTACTGTAAGAGATATCGAAATTTTGTCAACTGACAAAATGTATAATATTTGAAGGCAAACATTTCCTCATTTGACATTTTTTTGATATCACTTAAAGGAACTAAGATAGTTGAGCTCAAAGTGCACGTTTAGAGCATTTACGATTTCCCGCACTCCTCTCCTTTTCCAAATCACACATTAACCCTATATATATATATATTTATTTATTCAATTATCTCGAAAAACCTCGTTCCATTTAAACCATAACTGTTTTTCTTCTCATTGAAATAATAACACCCTTCTTCCTTCTAAATTGCTTCTTCTTCTTCTTAGAATAATTAAATCTCTTCTCTCTAACTACTCTCTCCATATCCCACACTATTTCTTCCGTCTGTCCACTAGAGGAAAATAACAAAAAAAAGGCATGGAGCAGCCACTTAAATGATGACCCCCCGCTATAGAAATTGAGCAAGTGGGTTGTAACAAGTGGGTTTAGAGAGTTAGGAGTACAGTAATCTTGCTAACAATAGCTGTGAGCTAATGCTAATCTTGTTAATAACAAGGGAGACTTCTGGTTCTTGGTTTTAGCCCAAAATCTTGAAAACGGCAACCGTTGAAGGATATGCCTATTCTCCTAAAACGAGGTTCGCCGCTGTGCCGCTTCAGAGCCGCTACCCACCTGTTTAGCTCATGACTGCCTTCAAACTCAATATTTTGAAACGATTCAAATTGCAAAATGTAGGTCATAAAATTCTCTACAAAATTATATAAAATTAAAATATATAGCAATTCAAAACGTTTTAGCTTGACCCATTGAAATCGCGAGATCTTAATATTTTAAAACGATTTAAAATGCAAAATGTAGGTCTTGACAAGATCTACAACATGATATAAAACATGTTAACATTCCCGTTCAGTTAGATTTAAGTAGGCGCTTTTAAGTTGACAACACAGTAAAAAAGGTAATTAGTTTTAAAAAACTCATAACTTCTTTCAAACGTGATATTTTCAAATGAATACAATTGTAAAATTTAGGATTTGATGAGCTCTTCAAAATGATATAAAATTCAAATTTATTTATTTATTTATTGATTACGACCTTCCGTCGTGGAAAAAGAGAAAAAAGAGAAAAGGAATACAATACAATCACACAAAACACAGATACACGAATAACTAGACAACACATTCAATTAAAGTGGAGAACCGAATAGTAACACTATTTCCAAATAATAGCACATAACCATCAACACATACACGCATACAGAATAAAAATTATACCTGCAATAATGATTAACAGAAATAATAAATTATTTTACAAATTAGAGAGAGAGGGGGGGGCCTTGGGTTCTCAATTAGACTCAGAGTGCGGTTGACAAAGAAGTTTCGCCTTAGTTTAGATTTAGGAATGGGCCAGAGAAATCGTGTCTTTCTTCTAGTACGTGTTTCAGTTGACGCGAAAAATTCAGTTACGTTCAGACCTATTTTTTCCGATATCATTTTTGATACCATTTTCCTGTCTTTTGCTAAGCGTCTAGAGTGTAGTGAATTAAGACCAAAGAGTAGGTTGCGCTCGCTCGCAGATATTTATATTTCTTATCGTTTGGGTTAACATATCTTCCTAGTTTACGACTATACAGTCTTCTAGTGAAAGAGTTTTGCACTGATTCTATTAATTTGATATCTGATAATTTGAAGGGGCTACTGATTACCGTACCATATTCGAGCACAGGCCTTATGAAAACTTTGTATAAAAGAACCATTAATCGGGTGTTTTTACTATTGAATTGCTGGAAAACTTGAGACAGGATAAATTTAGCCTTGTTAGTTGCTTGTCTCCAGTGCTCAGAAAAATCCAGTTTTTCAGATATTAGAAATCCTAAGTCACGAATCCTAAGTCAAAAGATTAAAGTCTTGGGGCTTTGGATAAAACTTCTTTCTGGCTAGCCGAGGAGGGTAGCACCACTTTGATTAATCTAGGCTTCCCGTCTGATCGTGATTGCCCCAGTCTGTAGATTGCTACCGGAAGAGCACTAGCATCCAGGTGCCGAAAGACCATATTCACATTTGCCACGTCCGCCACGTTTCTTTCATGCGCAAATTTCGACTCATATTCGGAAATGTTTGACACACCTATAGACCGGTTACGTTCTTTAATTTCAGCAGAATTCTCAGTATTTTTCTTCAATCCAGTTGAATCTTTTTGACCCATTTCCAATTCTTTCACTTTCTTTTTCTGATCTTCAAGCTCCTGTTGTAATGTCAAAATTGTTTCTTTCATCAATTTCATCTCCGCCAGAATATTCGGAATTTGCAAAAAATTACGAAACTCGTCCGCATATAAAACTCTCTTGATAAGATCCATTTGATGCTCATCGTCATCCGTCAAGTTGGAGTCGGAGCCAAATCTTTGTTTCTTCTTTCTGGTCATAATTCAGGAGAGAACCTTATCGCGTGAAAATAAAACGCGGGAATGATAGGTTTGAAAATTAGCTTCCATGCTACGCAGTCGCAAATCCAACTGTGTAGCCGTTACTGTAGCTCGTAGTTCAACAAGTTCACCTCCCCAATGAACCCATCATCACCTATGTATCCCCGAATGTTGTCATTATAAGTGCCGCCTATTTATCCTTTCAAAAAATTCGCAACATTATACTAATTACAGACCTTGCCCAATCACACCGAAAACACCTACACCGACAGTTCTCTAAGCAACAAAATGAGGCACCATACGGTGCGAAATCCGGTGGGAAGGGGGGAAAAAAGAGAGATTCGTTAATTAGGTGTCTTCTTTTTTGAGATGACGGGACTTATGCGGTAACTGTCGGAGAGGGATTAACAAGTCAAGAAGAGGGAACGCTTTGGTGTCAAGATCTACTCCTTGACTGTGTAGCCCAAAACTTTACCTATTCATAAGTCAGCTCGGAGCTGGAATTTCTAAGTAAATCAAATTTTAAAATGTAGACCACAAAGAGATCTAAAAATTGATATAAAATTCAATTATATAGGGATGCAAGATTTTGCACCTAGACCCGTTGAAAGCGCAAGATGAGATTCTTTTTAGCATTACTGCCGTCTTTGGCTTATAACTCAGTTCAAAGTTGGAATTTCAGCACAAATTAAATTGTAAAGCGTAGATCTTAAAAAGATTCACAAAATAATTTAAAATTCGACTATAACAAGATTTTGATTTTAAAAGTTGCTAACAACAAAAATGAAGCTCTAGTTTTGTTTAGTATATTCTGAAATTTTCAGCCAAATTGAAAAAAGTTTAGACACTATTGTAGAGGGTCGAAACTAACAATTTTTTGGGCTTTCTTCAAAGTTGTCCCAAATTTTTAGATCTTTTTCCTTTTATGGCTAATCTATCTTTTCTCCTTTTTCTAATTTTTCTTCTACCCCTTCCTCCCTCTTTAACACATTCCGCTTGACGTGTCAATTCGCTAAATACCGTAACCAAAATGTCTCCCCCCCCCTTTTTAGGACCACCGTCTGTTCCTTTCGGCGAAAACGGGGGCTTAATGCTCATCACTCATTCTGTGAAACGCTCCAAAAAAGAGCCGATGTCTTCTTTTTTTTGGGAAAGGAAGGAAAATGGAAGACGTGATGGAAAAGAAGGAAAAGCACGTTGACAGGGGAAAAGAGATTGATGAGAATAGCTACCTGCGCTTGAGCTCAATTATCTCGGCTCCTGTAAGAGATTTCAAAAATCTGTCAACTAGTAAAATGTGTAAAATTTAATGATGACCATTTTATTGGTTGACAAAGTTTTGATAGATACCATGGGAGCTGAGATATGTAACAGACATGAGCGGAATAAAATTTTTGAAACCGCGCGGAGCTCAGCGATGCGCCAATCTATACTTTGAGCTTATTTATCTCGGCTCCTGTAAGAGATATCAAAAATCTGTCAACTAGTGAAATTTGTGAAATTTTGTGATAAACATTTTATTAGTTTACACATCTTTGATAACTAACGTAGGAGCCTAGATAATTGAGCTATAAGAATAGTGGGTCCCAAGCGCGCTTAGCTCGGCGATGCGCCAATTATTACTGTGAGCTCGATTATCTCTATTCCTGTAAGAGATGCCAAAAACTTGTCAACTGATAAATTGTGTTAAATTTCCTAATACATATTTTATTGATTTTCATAATTTTGATAGCTAGTTTAAGAGCCGAGATAATTGAGCTATAACCATAGTAGGTCCCAAGCGCGCGTAGCTCGGCGATGCGCCAACCTATTCTTCGAGCTCGATTATCTCTATTTCTGTGAGAGATATTGAAAATCTGTCAACTGATAAAATGTTTTAAATTTTATGATAAACATTTTATCAGTTAGCAACTTTCTGATATCTCTTACAGTAACCGAGATAAACTGATCTCAAAGTTGACAACTAGAGAGGGCAGGAGGGCGCAGAGAAGCTATAGCGGCCGCTCTTGTTCAAACTGTATTATCTCGGTTCTTTTGAAAGGTATTAAAAACCTGTCAACGGATAAAATGTGTAAAATGCAAAGATTAACATTTTATCAGTTAACAATTGTTTTATATCTCTTACAGTAACCAAGATAAAGCCGGCCAAAGTTGACAAACAGAGAGCCCAGGAGGGCGCAGAGTAGCTAGAGCGTCTGCTTGTTTGCGTTCTCTAGGTCAGAGATTCTAGAATCTCACATAAAATTGTCTTTTTGAAACATTTATGCTTAACAATTCCCTAAAATAGTGTATTACCCAACATTTCTATAGCTATAAGCTACCCATCAACCGGATTAGCACCCATCCACTTGACCATCTCCTCTGGTCAAGTGGTACTGTAGCTACTCGTCAATCTACAGTGTAGCAGATTCTACACGTGCTCTTTCTAAGGACCATCGAAAACTTTTCGCGCATCCTCATGTCTCATGCTATTGATACAGTATGTTAGCATTGGGGACATGATGAGTGCCTGAATGAACACCTGCTGGCAAATAGATGGGGTCTAGTATCTATCTGTCTGTCAATAATACATGTAACAGGTACAGGTGGGCATAATGTTTGTTGTGCTAAACATTTTTGGGGATTTATGAGTCATTAAATCAATCTGGCGGATTTTCGAAACTTGACAGCGTAGCTACCGTATTTCCTTTGACATAAGCATAAAGCGCCAATTTCGAGCTCAATTATCTCGATTCCTGTGAAAGATATCAAAAAATTTTCAACTTATAAAATGTTTATCATAAGATAACCATTATTTTATCAGTTAACAAAATTTTGATATCTCTGACAGGAATCGAGATAATTGAGCTCAAAGTTGACGGTTCGGGTGGGCTTCTATGAGGCGAGATACGGTAATTTTCTAGCATTTTTTTCTCTTCTTTCAAAATTTAAACGCTCCTTAAGAAGTCTCACCATCTGCTCTTTGCTTCTTATTTTGCATTCCATAAATATCAATCACTTTCAAAAAGATTTAAACGGTGAGAGGGGGTGCAAAATCAAAGAAAAATTATGCAAATTTTGCTGGCTGACCACCGCCGCGGCGGCCATAATTATGGGCGACCGACCGCGGACAGATTGACACTAACCCACTGTCAGTAGGTGAAAAATGAGAAAGTGTTCTTACCTAAATTTGAATCTGGGTCACAATGCAGGGAACATTTCGCAGAACATATAATGTTTGACGCTGAAGAACAAACGGATGGTGGGTAGCTTCAACAGCGTCATGTTTAGCGTCTTCATTACGAGAACCTTCAGTTGGTAATCTAATGGTATTTTATATCATTTTGTAGAACTTTTCAAGTTCTACATTTTTCGCATTAATGCAATCCGAAATCTTGAGTTTGAAGTGAGTTATCAGCTAAACACGCAAATAGAGGGTATCGGTGCTTCGGCACTTGTTTCTTTAGCGTCTTCTGTACGACCAATTGGGTTGCAAAATAAATGAAACTTTATATCAATTTGTAGAGCTTTTTAAGACCTACATGTTGAAGTATTTTGTGTTTGAAGATATTGAGTTTGAAGCGAGATATGAGCTAAACAAGAGGACAGATGGTAGTGGCTACTCGCCGCTTTGGCATAGGCTTGTTTAGCGCCTTTTGCACGAGCAGCCGTATTTTAGAAAACAATGAAATTATATACCATTTTGTAGCTCTTACTAAGTTCTGAATTTCAAAATTTACTTTTATTAAAAATCTTAAGTTTGGAAAGAGTTATGAGAAAAAAAAGCGCAAGCGGATAGAGGGTAGTTGCTACTCTGCACTTGGTTGCTGTCATGTTCAAAGTCTTCTGTATAACCAACCGTGTTTTGTAACCTAATGAAATTTTATATTTTTTGTACCTCTTTTTAAGTTCTACATTTACCAATTCAGGACAATTAAATCTATAGAGTTTGAAACAAGCTATAAGCCAAAAACGCAAAGAGTGCTGAAAAAGTCTCGTATCACGTTTTCAACGAGTCTACCTGGAAAACCTTAAGGACCTTGATTATTACATTTTATATAATTTTGTAGTTCTTATTGAGTCCTTGTATGTTTAGCGGCTTCTGTACGACCAACTGGGTTTTGGAAACAAAATGAATGTTATATCACTTTGTAGCTCTCATCAAGTTCTACATTTTCCAATTTATTGAAATCAAGTATATCAAGGTTAAAGCGAGTTATGTGCCGTTCAAGATCTAATTGTCAGATTCTTGTTGAGATTACGGTAATCCTTGTTTTTCCTGGTCCCCCTAACATATGGTACTATACTATACCAACACACAATGTATGTTATGATTGACTCTTTTCCATTTGAGACCCGCTTCTTCTTAATCTGATTGCCACTCATTTTGTTTTGTCATCAAAAGAGCATCAAGCCTCCCATATGCCGAAAAAGGAGATGAAGCTTTTTGACACCTCCCGAAAATGGAACCACTCTCTCTGCGGGAAGTCTCTTTTTGGTGGGGGGAGAAGTGTCCCCTTCTTTCGGTTTGTTTGTATTTTGATTAGCATTTGAGAAGGGAGGGAAAAAGACAATATGGGATTGAAGAGAGGGATGGGATGAGATTACAGTAACAAAGGGGGACGAGTAGCTGCAATTCCACGTGGCATATCTCATCTGTCTGAAATTTTACAAAAAAGTTGTCAACTACAAAAATGGAGCACTTGTTTTGTTTAAAATATTTGGAGATTTTCAGACTAATCGGACAAATTTAAAGCATTGTTTAGACCATCAAAAATGGGGGCATTTTCAGTGGAAATCTCATTTCCGACTCGTCATCTTCCACGTGGCATATACTTGTCTGAAATTTTCCAAAAAATTATCAACTACAAAATTGAAGATCTAGTTTTGTTTAACATATTCTGGCATTTTCAGCCAAATCTAAAAAATCAGGATTCGTTTTCGAGGCCATCAAAAATGGCTAATTTTCAGTAGCAGTCTCAAATTTTAACACATTTCCGACTCATCATCTTCCACGTGGCATATCTCATCTGGCTTCAATTTCCCAACAAACTTTTCAACTACAAAATTAAAGCTCTAGTTTTGTTTGGTATATTCTGAAAATTTCAGCCAAATCGGACGAATTCAAAGCATGTTTTAGACCATTAAAAATGGGGGCATTTTCAATAGAAATCTCATTTCCAACTCGTCATCTTCTACGTGGCATATACTTGTCTGAAATTTTCCGAAAAAACTATCAACTACAAAATTGAAGCACTAATATTGTTTAGTATATTCTGAAATTTTCAGCCGAATCTGAAAAATTTTAACTGCTTTTCAAGAACCTCAAAATGGCTAATTTTCAGTAGAAGTCTCAAATTTTAACACATTTCCGACTCATCATCTTCCACGTGGCATATCTCATCAGGCTCAAATTTTCCAACAAACTATCAACTACAAAAATGAAGCTCTAGTTTTGTTTGGTATATTTTACAAATTTCAGACAATTTGAAAAAAGTTGACCTACTTTTGTAGGGTGTCAACATTAGCTTCATTTTTGACCCCAATGAAAGGGGCTCAATTATCTCATTTCCCAGAAGAGATACCAAAAAAGTATAAACTATGAAATAGTTGCAAATTCAATTTTATACAATTTTTAAAGATATTTGGAATTCAAATGAGCCCCCATAACAATTCCTAGGAGACCTAGAACTTGAGTACTTGTTTACAACAATTGCTCATCTTTATCTTCTTCTGTATAATAATAACATGTACTACTAGTACTAAATGACATATTGTCAAGGGTCACTAGAAGAAGATAGAGGCGAAAACAATAATTATGGGGAAATTTAGGATTATTTTATAGCCCGGAGTCTGTAGATTCCAAAAATCCAAATTTCCAAAAGTTTGGGAAAAAACTAGGGAAGTTATAAGTCATTTTTTATTACAAGCCTTCTGAATTTATATTCACCTGAAAGCTGGAAATTCGGAGATTCTAAAAATCTAGGTTCCCAAAAATTTGAATAAAAACTAAGAAAGTTATGAGCATTTAAAGGCGCATGGCGCCTTATCTGAACTCGTAGATTTCCAAATTTTAAAGGCGCATGCCGCAAAACGGCCTACTGTAGTTTCCATGCTTTTCATATGTAAATACACACTTTTTCCCGCCATAAAGAGAGACACCCCAACAAGTTAATCCCATAAAACAATAAAAAAGAGGGACCATCTTAGATATTTGCATTACAAAAAGGTGTCGGGGGGCCATCAGAAGACGTTCCCCCCCACCGTAAAAAAGAAGCCGTCAAAGAGAAAAAAGAGAAGGAGGCTCCTAAAGTTTTTGTTTATCTTTTTATTATGCGGGAAGGACCAGAAGGAACCACATTGTAATTTATACCGAGTTGCCAGGGGGAAACTCTAGAGCAGAGCATAGCGCCTAAACGTTCAGCATCTCTAAAGGCGCATATCTCAAAAACTAAGAAAGCTATCAAAAAATTGTCAACTGCAAAATTGAAGCTCTAGTTTTGTTTAGTATACTATGAAAATTTCAGACAAATTGAAAAAATTTGAACTGGTTTTCGGTAGCCTCAAAAATTGGAAAAAATTGGGCATTTTCAGTTGAAACCTTATTTTCAGCCCATCATCTTCCACGTGTCATATCTCACTTGGCTGAAATTTTACAGAAAAGTTGTCAACTACAAAAACAAAATTCTTGTTTTTTTTGGTATAGTATGGAATTTTCAGAAAAAAAAAACGGAAAATTTTGGACTAGTTTTCAGGATCTTCAAAAAAGCGGCAAAAATTGGTCACGAGCAGGATAGCGCCAAAGAGTAGAGCTACTTTAAAGGCGTATATCTCAAAAACTAAGAAAGCTACCAAAACATTGTCAACTACAAAAATGTAGCTCTAGTTTTGTTTGGTATATTCTGAAATTTTCAGACAAATTAAAAACAGTAAGGCTGCTTTTGTAGGACCTCAAAAGTTGGCAAAAATTGGTCACGAATAGACAAGTGCCTGAAAGTAGAACAACTTTAAAGGCGCATATCTCAAAAACTGCAGGAGTTATCAAAAAAGTGTCAACTACAAAATTAAAGCTCTGCTTTTGCTTAGTATACTCTATAAATTTCAGAAAATTGAAAATGGTTGAGCCACTTTTGTAGGGCATCTTAGCTGGCGCGCCTGTAGCTCAACCAGGCAAAGCTAAAAACCGACTAGTGCAACTACGCTCTATTGTTAAGGTTCTCAAGGATACTGTATCCTCTTTCTACACCTCCTTGACCCTTTAAACCTCCGTTATTGCCACCCTATATAATATTAACTATATCGGAAGAATGTAATACCATCTGCCACGTGGCATGTTGTTCTTGTTTGTTCTTGCTCATGCAGAAAATAGACGGATTGCTTTCACACCCTCTTCTTCCGGATAGGCTCCTGGGATTCTAAATTCCGGAATTTCCGGTTGCCCAGGCTACTGTAACCAGATCTTAAATTCCAATTTTCCGAAAATTGGGGGTACTGTAGCTCAGCAGAACCCCAAAAACCGCCAAATCTTATTTCATATTGTCTATTTTCTATATGTGTTTTGTAATTGATAGGCTTTTGGGGGATTAAGAAGGATGTACTCTTCTCATCCTTTCCTTTAATTATTCCTTTTCCTAAGATTCCTCTTACCGCCAAGACCCCCCCGTTCGCCCATATTGACACCTAGGATTACGTAATCTGCCTTATTTGGGGTAAAAAGAAGAGGTGCCGATGAGAGGAGGGGTATCAGATGACTCCTTGAGAGCCCGGGAAGAGCAAAAAAGAGCCAAAAAAAGAGAAGAATTTGGGGGATTTTCTGGGTACCTCGATTTTAAAAGAACCCACAGATTTGGAGATTCCAAATGTCGTCCTAATAGAGGTCCACCCAACCTCAACTTCAAGCCCTTATATCTCATTTCCTGTGAGAGATATCAAAAATGTGTTAACTGATAAAATATTGGCGATATTATGATACATATTTTATCTGTTGACAGAATTCTAATAGCATTACTCATTCTTGTGATATACGCGCTCTAATGCAGCCTACCCACCGCCGCACTAGATCGGCTTGCATTAAAACGCGTTTAACTCAAAAGCTAGGGAAGCTATCAAAAATCTGTCAACTGAGGAAATGTTTATCGTATTATCAGAAATATTTTATTAAATGACAAATTTTTAATATCTTTTACAGGAATCGAGATAATTACGCTCAAAGCTGATAGGCTCTAGGACGCGTTCTAGGCGGCGTTGACAACAATAGAGCGTAATCGCTTCTATGAGAGGGTATACGGTATTTGGTGTTTGGTATCAATTTGTGGAGCTTTTCAGGTCCTATATTCTGCATTTTGAATTTTTGGAAAATCACAGAGTTTAGTCTTTAAAGGTGGGGGGACAGGAGATTTTTCGTAGTTTTTTTGTAGCTAGAGTATGCATTCTACCGTGACGGTGTACAACGCTTAATGTCACTCTGCGTACAGCTGTCGTCCTCGCCTTTATGTATGCAATCGGGCGTGCCCTTTCTCTTTGCCCGCGTGGCTCAGTCGGTAGCGGCGCCGCACCCTCAATCATCGCCCTCACAAGTTCAACTCCTCGAGGGGCATCTTTGAACGGAATTTCGAGAACATTATTATTTTTTTTTTTGTCCCCCCACCTTTAAAAGCAACTGATTCCATGAGATCCGGACGCCACACAAAACCCAAATGCTTCAGTTTCCGCTATTCCAAGGATCGTAACTTCCTTCCGGATCAATATTTTTGAACCAACTAAAATAGATATGCTAGAAGAACTCATTAATTACAAAATAATAATACCTAAATAATATCATCTTGTCTAGAAAATGTTATATCCCGATTTTTGCCAAATAATGACTAACACATATATATATATAACAATCCAGTAGAATGATCCTTCTACTTTAAGTCAATATATCTTGGTTACTGTGAGAGATATCAAAAAGTAGTCAACTAACAAAATGAAGCTGACATTGTAATCCACATTTTATTAGTTAGCTACTTTTTGATATCTTTTAAAGTAACCGAGATAAATGGGCTTAAAGATAAAATGCTAAATTCTTAAAATCTTCAAAAATTCTTAAATCTTTGAGCCAATTTATCATGGCTCCTGTGAAAGATATAAAAAAGGTGTCAACTAATAAAATGTTTATTATGAAGTCAGCAATATTTTTCAGTTGGCTAATTTTTGATATCTCCTACAGTAACCGAGATAAAGTGAGTTGAAGCGCAAGGTGCTACAGGCTTCACAGTGACCTCTGATGTAGTGCGCTTGGGGCCCAATTATCTCGGCTCCTGTGAAAGATATCAAAAAGTGGCCAACTAACAAAATATTGCTGACATCTTAATAAACATTTTCTTAGTTAACCACTTTCCGATATCTCTTACAGTAACCGAGTTAAATTAAATCGAAGTTGAGCCCTCAAATTTTCCCGAATTTCCTTTGTTAGGGTCAATTTTTAAAAGAAAAGTTTTGTAAAAAAACCAAAAAGAACTAATTTTTATTGACAAAATAAATAGATAAAATAAGAAACAGAACAATTTTCAACCAAACAAAAAAAAATAATTTAAAAAAAAATCGAATTATCCCAAATTCGGCTGCTGCTCCTTGGCCTTCTTCACATTGCGCTTGTGCTTCTTTCCATCGATATGTCGTTGCCTGGAAAATCAAATAATGCGAAATTTGGAATAAATTGAAATTTTCGAAAAATTCAAAAATTCAAAAATTCAAAAATCCTTAAATTTCCAAAATTCCCACCAATTATCCTTCCCGGTCATTGAAATATCACAGAGCTCACATTTCAACAAAACGTTCGCGTCCCGTCCCTTCATTACCGTATTCTTGGCATTTTCAGTTGAAATCTGAAACGTTATTTTGTTAAAATTTTGAAAAAAATTGGTGGCCTAGAAATCCCTTAGTTAGGCCATCATTTTTTTTAATTTCTAAATATTCCAAAAAAAAATTTCAATGCAAAAATCCCAAAAAAATAATAATTTTCAAAAAAAAGTTGATGGCCTAGAAATCCAAAAGTCCCCAAAAGTTAGGCCACGATGTATATGAAAGAGCATGTTTTGAGAGTTCTGAATCAGTTTTTAGATTGGAAAAATATCAATTTTGAAGCTAGTTATGGCCATTTTCGTTTGGTGGCCTAGAAACCCAAAACTAGGCCATATCGTCCCAAATTTGAAATGAGCATAACTCGCTTCAAATTCGATATTTTTTGAATTTAAAAACTGATATAGAACTGTCACATCATGCTCTTTCGAACCATGTACACATTGGCCCAATTTGCAAAATTTGGATTTCTAGGCCGCCACGCATAACAAGCTTCAAAATAGTGGGTTTCCGAATCTGAATAATCACACTAACATCTTCAAATAAGTCGACTCCGCCCATCCATTGGTCCACAATCGCCATTCCATCGCTGATAATTTTCGTCTTATCTGATGTGTCCAACATTTTGGTACTTGCCATTTTCTGGAAAATTCCAATTTTTTTGAAAAAAAAAATTTTTTTTCCGAAAAATTCTAAAATGACCTAGAAATGTTCAAAATCTGCAAAGAATTTTCAAAAATCCTAAATCTTAAAAAATCAATACCCGATCACCATCCGATCGGATCAATAATCTCGATCGATACCAACGACGTTGGCGACGTGCGTACTGTCTGGTGTGAAGCTTCACATCGTCGCATCTGGAATTTTTTTTTGAATTTTTTTTTTTGAAATTTTTATAATTTTCCGATAATTTTCATTCGAAATCATTGTCATTTTCGAATTCAGCGTGTTTGATTACCCCGGAAACCAACTTTCCAGTCGATTTCAACAAATTTTCAGCAAGTGCGCTCCATGGAGAATCTCAAAAAACCAAAATTCTCAATGGAGCGCACTTGCCGAAATATTGCGAAATCGGCTGAAAAATTGATTTTCGGGGAAATCAGACACGCTGAATTTGAAAATGACAACTATTTCAAACAAAAATTTGGGAAAATTCTAAAAATTTCAAAAAATTACCCTTTTTTGAAAAGTTTGTCCCCTTTTGATGTGTCCCTTTCTGATGGTTCCATGGCGAGCCATGGGACAAACTCTTTGAGACCAATGCATTGCATGACACCGTATTTTGAATGATGGATTTGGATTTTGTGCTGAAAATCAAAATCATTTTTTTTTTGAGATTTCGAAAAATAATTTTTTTCAGAAAATCTGAACTTTTCCAACTTTTTAGGCTCAAAACCAGTGCGAAATTCAAATTCAGCATGTTTGATTTCCCCTAAACGCACTTTTCGTGTGAAATTGGACCAATTCTTGTAAGTGCGCTCCATTGACAATTTTCGAAATTCTCAATGGGGCGCACTTGCCAAAACTCGTCTAATTTTGCTGAAAAGGTAGTTTTTGGGGTAATCAAGCATGCAGAATTCGAAAATCGCAACGGTTCGGCGCTGAAATAGCTGGAAACCGCTCAAAGTTCCAATCGTAGTCATTTTTAGCGAAAATTTCTGAAAAAATTTGAAAATTTGAAAAAAATTTAAATTTTTTGAAAAGTTTTTTTTAAAAGAATCTGAACTTTCCGATTTTCTAAGCACAAATTTATAGCGAAATTCGGATTCCGCATGTTTAGTTACCCTTAAACCCATTTTGCCCGGCGAAATTTTGCGAGCTTTCACAAGTGCGCCCCATTGGCAATTTCCATAATTCTCAATGGGGCGCATTTGCCAAAACTGACCAAATTCCGCTGAAAAATTGATTTCCGGGGTGATCAAGCATTCAGAATCTGAAAATCGTAATCATTTTTAGCGAAAACTTCTGAAAATTTCAGAAATTTTGAAAAAAATAAATCCCGAATTTTAAAATTCGAGTAAGACCATATCTCTGTTCATTTTCACCCGATTTTCATGATTTTCAGCTCAAATTTTCTGAAATTTTCTGTCTGTTCTAGTTTACATCCAGATGTCTCCGCGAAACTAACCTCATCATAGAATTCGACCAATTCCTTTTTCAATCCCATTTTAATCATTTTATCAACTCTCCCATCGAGACGTTCTTCAAGTACTTCTGGCGTCGCGTCCATATAAATCACCAACGAATCGTCGAATCTCAACTTTCCGCCCAAATCCACGGTGTCGTCAGATTTTTGCTGTTGGACGAGTTGAGATTTTGGAATTCCAGTTTCCTGAAAAATCCAATTTTTTAACTTTATAAAAATTTTCCCAAACGTTTCTTCTTCAAACCATTGTCATATTCGAATTCAGCGTACTCGATAACCCCTAAAACCGAATTTCCAGGAAAATTTGACAATTTTCGGCAAATGCGCTCCATTGAGAAAAAAACCTTCTTGTACTTGGACAGAAACTTTGATTTCGGGGTAATCGAGAGTGGGAAATTCAAAAATCATAATAATGTTCACAGGGAACGTCTAGAAACCCCAGAAATTCAAAATTTTCAATAGAGCGCATTTGCGAAAATGTGCCTGGAATTGACAGAAAATTGGGATTTATGGGTAATCGAGTGTAGGAAATTCAAAAATCATAATAATGTTTACAGGAAACGTCACGAAAACTCAGAAATTCAGGATTCTCAATAGAAATTCAGGATTCTCAATAATAGCACTTGCAAAAAACGTTCTGGATTTGGTTGAAAATTTGAATTTAGGGGTAATCGAGTGCGTAAAATTCAAAAATGCTATTCGTGGCTTCTGGGAACGCCTAGAAAACCCAGAAAATCAGAATTCTCAATAGAGCGCGCTTTCCACCAAACAAACCTTGAAAATCTGAAGTGCACGCTGTACTCGAGATCGATTATTCGGATGGAGCAGATTTGCAGACTGCTCATCGACTCGCTTCAACTCCTCCCACAACGCCAAATTCGTGATGTCATCTGATTCAGAAGTCACCGACGATGATTCAGAAGACGTTCGGGATTTTGTGATGACGTCATCTGAGTTCGTTGTAGACGTCGTTTCGATTAGATTATTCTCGTAGAGCACACTTTCAGCGTAGTAGGTCGTACCGCCGACGATTATTGGGACTTTCGAGCGGGACCGAATTTTCTGGAAATTGAAAATTTTCTGAAAATAAAAAAAAACAATTTTTTTGATGTTTTTCCAAACGTTCCCACTCTAAAGCAGTGCCATATTCGAATTTAGCGTGATTTATAACCCCGAAAACTGACTTTACAGCAAAATTTGACAAATTTCAGCAAGTGCGCTCCATTGAGAATGAAAGATTCTCAATAGAGCGCACTTGCTAAAACATTGCTGGATTTAGCTAGAAATTCGGATTATAGGTAATCGAGTACGGGAAATTCAAAAATTCGTTTTCACTGGAAAATTCCAGAAAACCCAGAAATTCTGAATTCTCAATAGCGCGCACTTGCTGAAACCTCGTTGGATTTGTCTGATCACTTGGATTTATAGATAATCGAGAACGCAATTTTCAAAAATGCCATTTGTTTCCTCAGGAAACGTCTAGAAACCCGAGAAATCCAAAATTCTCAATAGAGCGCATTTACCTGAATCAAGTCCAGCGTGGCCTCTCGAAACTGGTGTACATTATAGGCTGATGGATCGGATGGATTCAAAAACGACATCATATGATGTGGAATGCCTTCGGCTTCTGCTTCGGTGATCTTGTTCGTCGCAATGTCCAATCCTAGAAACAATTATCAGTGGAGCGCATTTGCTAGAAATTTTTCAGCGATTTTAGGTTAAGTCCATTGCCATTTTCGAATTCAGCGCGTTCGATTACCTCGGAAGTGAATTTTCCAGCCAATTTCAACAAATTTTCAGCAAGCGCGCGCTATTGAGAATCTCAAAAACTCGAAATTCTCAATAGAGCGAATTTGCTGAAAATTGATGAAATTCGCTGGAACACTGGTTTTGGGAGTAATCAAACACGCTGAATTCGAAAATCCCATTCACTTTTGACGAGGAAAGAGGAGATTCTCAATAGAGCGCATTTGACTAAAATATCAATTTTGATGGGTTTTCGGGTCATTTTAGCTCATTTTCCTCGATTTTTATCGATTTTTCCGTCATTTTCAGCGTTTCAAAGCAATTTTCAGCTATTTCCAGCCCCATACCTCTATAAAATTGCATCGAATCAACACTAATCACCTCGCCACCGTACTTTTTGGCGATAGCCACACCCAAATCACTTTTTCCCGTTCCCGTACATCCGATCACAAAAATGATAGGGGTTTTTCGCATTTTTGGGAGAATTTTGAAAAATTGAGACATTCGAGAGAAAATCTGAAAAAAAATTTTTGGCTGAAAATATTTTTTTTTGCTGAAAATTCAAAAAAAAACAAATTAAAAAATGGGAAATTTTCCAATTAAAAATTAAAAAATTAAAAAATTTTTCTGAAAAATCAACAAATTCATAGCATATAAATTAAAATTAGGTCAACAATAATAACTGAAAAATTTCAAAAAAAAATTTTTTTTCAAAAATTTCAAAATTCAAAAAATTCAAAAAATCAATAAATCAATCAATTCTTCTCAAAGTACTCTTTTAGAAGGTCCAGCGCTTTGGATCGATGCGAAATCTCATTTTTGACGTCCTTATCCATTTCTCCAAAGGTTTCCTCGAAACCGTCCGGCTGGAAGCATGGATCCCAGCCGAATGAGGTGTCGCCACGTGGCGCGACAATTTGTCCCGGGCATTTTCCTGAAAAATGAGCAATTTAGTTTAGGAAAAAAATTCCGAAAAAAAATAAGCTAAAAATTCATGAAAATCGGTTCAAAATGAAGGGAGATATGGTCAATTTTTAAAATTTCAAAAAAATTGTGTTTTTTTCCGTTTTTTCAAAATTTTCCAAATCTTCCCGCTGGAAAATAAACCCAATTTCCAGAATCCTCATACTCGATTACTCCTGAAACCAAGTTTTCAGTCAAATTCGACGAGTTTCGTGCAAGTGCGCTCTATTGAAAATTTTCCAATTTCTGGATTTTCTAGAAGTTTTCGATAAAAATAAATAGGATTTTTGAATTTCGCACACTTGACAACCTTTAATTCTAATTTTCTAGGCAAATCCAGGCACATTTTTGCAAGTGCGCTCTACTGAGAATCCGAAGTTTTGGGTGATTTTCGGAGGTTAAATGGCTCTAAACTTACAGAAACTAGGATTCTAGACAATTTTGGAAGTTTCCAGCAAATTCGCTCTATTGGAAAGTCGAAAATCGACGAATTTCCAAAAATTCTCAATGGAGCGCACTTGCTGAAAATCGTCAAATTTTGCTGAAAAACGAGTTTTAGGGGTTACCGAACACGCTGAATTCAAATATGGCATTGGTTTTTAGCAAAAACTTCCGGAAAAGTCTTAAAATTCTATTTTTTCAGAATCCTCAATGGAGCGCAATTGCTAAAAATCGTCAAATTTTGCTGGAAAACGAGTTTTAGGGGTTATCAAGCATGCTGAATTCGAATTTGGCATTTGTTTTCAGCAGAAACACCTGGAAATTTTTGTTTTCCAACGATTTTGCCAGAAATTTCGAAAATTCTCAATAGAGCGAATTTGCATCATACCAGCAAAAACGTGAATCGGCTTTCCGAGTCCCTCGGTGTAGGCGAAAATGCACTGAGCGTAGGCGGTCTTGTCGGCGAAACCAGCTGAAAAAATACCGAAAATTGAAAAATTCTCAATGGAGCGCATTTGCATTTTTTGAAAAAACCCAGTCATTATTATACTCATTTTGAAGCTCTTAGTCCAAGGATTCCAAAAACATTAATTTCGTCGAGATTGGATGAAGATTGGCTGATTTTCAGCCAATTTTCAGCCAATTTTCGTCAATTCTCAATGGAGCGCACTTACTCAACATATTGTAAAGTCCGTCGGGTTTCAAATTTGTCAAGAACCACTTGATATATGGTCCTGGGAGACCGCCCATTGCGTTGAAGCACAAACTCGTGTCCTCGACCTGGAATTTTCAGATTTTTTGAAATTTTCAAAAATTATAATTTCCCACCAAAACTGGTCCCTTGACCGCTTCGACCGCCTCTTGACACTTTTTCTGAGCAATGAATTCGGGCTCTCCTTGATACTCGTTCAGATCGACGTCCACATTGGTGACCTGGAATTCAAAAAATCGATTTTTTGGAATTTTTTAAGCTAGTTACGTTTATTTTAGCTTGGTGGCCTAGAAATCCAAATTTTGAAAAGTCAGGCCATAGTGTATATGGTTCGAAAGAGCGTTTCATATCAGTTTTTAGATTCAAAAAATATCGATTTCGAAGCGAGTTATTGTCATTTCAAATTTGGTTAGATATGGCCTAGTTTGGGATTTCTAGGCCACCTACTTAAAATGGCCATAACTCGCTTCAATTTCGATATTTTTCAAATCTAAAAACTGCCTTGGAACTCCTAAACTATGCTCTTTCGAACCATGTACACCATGGCCTAGTTTTCATACCCTTTGGATTTCTAGGCCACCAAACTAAAATGGTCGTGATTGGCTTTCGAATTGAAATTTTTCGAATCAGAAAACTGTCTTGAAAAATGTGTTTGATGGCCTAAAAATCTCCGAAAAGTTAGGCCAGCAATTTTTTTTGGATTTCTGAAAATCCCTAAAGAAATTTTTTCGATCGAAAAGCTTCAAAATTTTTGGTGTAAATTTGAAAATTTCAACAAAAAAAGCTGGTGGCCTAGAAAACCAAGTTTTGTGAAAATTAGGCCATGGTGTACATAGTTCGAAAGAGCAAGCTCTGAGTGTTCCATATCAGTTTTTAGATTCAAAACATATTGAATTTGAAGCGAGTTATAGTAATTTCAAGTTTGGTGGCCTAGAAATCCAGAACTAGGCCACATCGTCCCAAATTTAAAATGGCTATAACTCGCTTCAAATTCGAGATTTTTCAAATCTGAAAACTGATTTGGAACACTCAGAGCTTGCTCTTTCATTCCATGTACATGGCCTAGTATTCACAAAACTTGGTTTTCTAGGCCACCACCTTAGAATTGCCGGCCATCGGCAGTGAAGACCAGTTTTCCACAGGGTTACAGTGACCCAGGACAAAACTTTTTTTCAAATTTTTGCTTCAAATTTTCAGCTAAATTTCTACCTCAAACCCCTTTAAAATCTCCTTGACTTCTTGCAACTTTTTCGCGTTTCCAGTCACAAAATTGATCTTTCGAAGGGTCATTTTTTTCTGAAAATCTGAATTTTTTAGAAAAATAACCTGAAAATATACAAAAATACGTAAAAAATGACACTAAAATCATAGAGAAAAATTGGAAAAATTCAAAAAAATTGCAAAAAATTCATTTATTGATTTTTCTATGAAAAATGACTTGATTCTAAAAAAAACGACAAAGAAAAATTAAAATTATGGTCCTATCTCGGGAAAGAAAAAATAGACGAAAAATGGGGGAATTGAGTGGAAATAGGCGCGAAATTTAAAAAATTCAAAAAAAAAAATTTTTTTCCAAATTTTTTTCAAATAAAAAATTCCAGAAAAATAGGTTTAATTATCTCTGAATTTATCGATTTTTGATGATCTACAAGAAATTGACGCCGGCACCAATATGAAAACCGCCGAGAATCGAGTCGCCGAGCACATATTTCAGCGGGAACGTGTAGTTGAGCTCCAGTCGGAAGATGCTCTTGAACACGAACGCGAGACCTGCAAAAGATAGTGAAGTTTAAAAATGGAGAGTGGCTGGGCGGGAAATTTGAATTTTTCAAAAAAAAATAATTTCCGAAATTTTTTTTTTGACAAGTGCGCTCTATGGAGAATGTCAATTTTCTGGATTTTCTAGCATTTTCCGCTAAAAATGAATGTTATTTTCGAGTTCCCCACACTCGATTACCATAGAACTCTAATTTTCAGCCAAATCCAACAAGGTTTCAGCAAGTGCGCTCTATTGATACTTTCTAATTTCTGGTCTTTCTAGACTTTTCCGTCAAAAATAAATACGATTTTCAGTTTCTGCATACTAAATTAGCCCTGAATCCGAATTTCCAGCCTAATCCAACAAGGTTTCAGCAAGAGCGCTCTATTGAGAATGTCAAATTTGTGGGATTTCCAGAAGATTCCGGTGAGAACTAATACGATATTTGAATTTTGGACACTAGAAAACCCCTAAATTCCGATTTCCAGCCAAATTAAACAAGGTTTCAGCAAGTGCGCTCTATTGAGAATTTCAGATTTTTAGGATTTCCAGCCGGTTTTGAGCGGTTAAAAAAGTTGAAAAATGGCTTAAAACGCATTTAGAACATTTCCAGCAAGTGCGCTCTGCTTAAAACCTCCAGAAACCTTGAAAACTCAAGATTCTCAATAGAGCGCACTTGCTCAAAATTGTCAAATATTGCTGAAAAACGAGTTTTAGGGGTTATCAAGTACCCTGAATTCGAAAATCGCAATGGTTTGGAGCAAAAATTTCGGGAAAACGCTTAAAATTCCATTTCTTCTGATTTTGGCTCACTCGGGAGCTCTAAAGCTCGTTAAAATTTCAAAAAGTGGATTTTTTATTATATTTTATTAACTTCCAAGCAAAAAAAATCCAAAAAATACAGTAAAAAACATCAAAAAAAAATCAATTAACAACATCGATCTCCTCGTCCTCATCAGTATCCTCCTCCTCCTGCTGCTGGTTGTAATGGACCATCTCAAATTGCTCATTCTCGAATTCTGGGACCCCAAAATTCTCAAAATGCTGATTTTCGGGATATCCAACCATCTCATAATCCTCCTGGTGCACTTCGAATCCCGAAGATTGCTCATCTTCGTTATAATCTACCATCTCAAAGTCCTCAATGTCTTCTTCATGGTCCATGTATTGAAATTCTGGAGATTGCTCATACCCAACCATCTCAAAATCCTCAGCTTCACTGTCACAGTCTTCCGATTGCTCATTGTAAACGTCTTCTTCAGAATCGTTGACTTCAGAATCTTCAAGATGTCCATCGTCAGAATCCGTGTAGACACCTTCTGAATCGCTGACACCAGACTTAAAAAATCGACGTCCTCTTCCAGCAGCACCATCATAATCCTCCAGAACTTCACCGTCAGAACTTTCTAGGCCACCAAAATCCATATCTTTCAGATCGTCATCGTCACAAAACTCAGAATACTCGTAGGCATTTTCTATATCGCTAGCTTCATAAAGATCCTGACTAGCATCATCAGAATCCTCTTCTTCTACACCTCGACGTCTTCCAGCAGAACAGTCGTCTTCTGAATGGCTAGCATCAAAATCCAACAGGTTGTCATCGCCAGAACGCGGTAAACCATTGTAGACGTCTTCTGGATCTTCAAAAACGATGGAAGCATCAGAATCCTCTAGGTGATCATTGTAGACGTCTTCTGAATCCTCTTGGCTATCATCGTCGGAATTTTCTGGATCCTCAGAGTCGCTAGCATCAGACTCTTCTTCGTCATCCGACTCCTCAGCTTCACTCTCCTCCTCCTCATCAAATCGCTCATCCTCCATCTCCATCTCTTCAACCTCTTGACGTCTTCTACGCATTCTCTCCTGAATGACATCATGAATCCTCATCGCCTCCTCATCCCTGCCCTCCTTAAACAGCCAATGCATCCTCTGAACCTCTCGGCACCTCTCAATCATCCGTTCTCCAGTGACGATTCTCGCAAATGCATCGTGGAATTCCTCCTGCCAAAATGGACCCCTCTGCAGTGGGTCCGCTTCCTTATGCGCCTCGATTCGTACCAACAGGGCATCTCGTCGCTCGGTGTACTGTACCATAGTCACGTGGCTTGACACTTCGGCATTGTCCATTGTAATCTCTCCGACGCCTAGGCCTCGGAAATGTGATCTAACGTCTTCTTCGATGCCTTGGGTGGCTGGAGGGGTGGGGGAGGAGCTGGCAAGACGTCCCATTGGTACAGTAGGTTAGCTAGGTAAACTGGAAAAAATAAAGCGATTAGCTACAGTAAGATACGGTTAGGTACAGTCAGTGAACGGTACAGTTGGCTAGCTAGGTAAGCTGGACAGCAGTTATGCGGAAGTTAGCTACAGTAAGACTGGTGGATAAGCTGGAAATGAAGTGGTTGAAGGTTGAAATCAATAGCAGAGAGAACAAAAAAGAAGACGTCAAACCAGAAGACGTCAAAACCAAGAAAGACCGAATTTTTGGATATGGATTGACTTGGACAGATAGGGTCCACCTGGTTTAGTATGGACCCACCTGGCTTTTACGAGGAGGGGCGCTACGCAGCGTGCGTAGGCTCCTGGGAAGTCCTGGGAATCCGTAGTCATAAATCTAACAGATGTACAGTATGACAAGGTTCTAGTTCTCGTGGGAAAAATCATTGACTGTACTACCGTACGTGTGCTTCCGGAAAGACCTCCGCGAAGAACAGAAAGGAAATGCTGCAAGTGCGCTCTACTGAACTTTTTGAAAGAAACCACCGTAGAGCAACACGTTCTGGAAGCTTTGAAGAAGCCAAAAACCGCAAAGAAACTTTTAGAAAATTTTCCAGCCAAATCCAACAAGTTTTTAGCAAGTGCGCTCCATTGAGAAATTCAAATTTCTAGAGTTTCTAGAAGTTTCCGGTGAAAACGAACATGCTTTTTGAATTTCCAATACTCGATTGCCTCGGAATCCATATTTTCCAGCCAAATCCAACAAGGTTTCAGCAAGTGCGCTCTATTGAGAATTTCAAATTTGTGGGATTTCTAAGCTTTTATTCGAAAAATTCAAGATTTTCGGCCTACTTTTTTCTAGCCAAAAATACACCTAGTTTCTCTGGAACGTGGAATTTCTAAAATTTTGAAAATTTCAACAAAAAAAACCTTATTTTTGGAAATACTCAAAACAAGAATCAATCAAAAGATATGTCGAGGTGAGATCTCCGGGATTACTGTAGCTGAAAAGCACATCTATTTACAGTAATCCTCGAATTACTATAGCTAGGATTCGTTGTTGGGTTACTGTAGTTCTAAAACGGATTACTGTACCCCATTCTAGCATGATTACAGTAATCCTAAAACCTACCAGATCCAAAATTTCAGGATCCGGATTACTGTACTTTTTCAGATCCTCGAGTTCTCCTGGGCGTTTTGAAGCCGGAAAGACTACATTGGAGACCCCAAAGAAGCAGACTACCAAGGTAATCAAGCCACACCCCCTTAAATAGGCCCCGCCCCTTTTTTTCAGCCATCTCGCCTGGGACCGGTCTCAGGAGCAACGCCTCATCAAAGACGGACTTTGGGCGGCGCTGACTTCGACAATTTCAGAAGAAGACGTCAGGCGAGAGTACGGTGGATTACTGTGGGCTGCAGGCTACAGTATCCCAAATTATTTTCAGCATGCCGCTTATTTGGCCACTCAACCCACGCCAACACTGTTTGTCGGGGGATTCAATCCGTTTGAGCAGAAGGATGTGGGCGCCGCGATTAGAAAGGTAGGGGGTACAGTATGACAATGGGGTTACTGTAGCTACGAAAATCCTTGTCTAGGATTACTGTAGCTTAGAGTGTTACTGTAGTTATATCCTAATACTACTAGGA
This sequence comes from Caenorhabditis briggsae, assembly GCF_000004555.2. Lineage (NCBI taxonomy): Eukaryota > Metazoa > Nematoda > Chromadorea > Rhabditida > Rhabditidae > Caenorhabditis > Caenorhabditis briggsae. Next base: position 13,154,013 of record NC_013490.2, on the reverse strand, counting down.
TTTCTGTAGATTTCCAGACTTCTGAGGATTACAGTAATCTATCGCGTCTAGAGCTCCTACCGTAATCCAACTCGTCTAGGATTACTGCAGAAACTTCTAGATACAGATTACTGTAGATCTAGCTCTGCCTACAGTAATCCTACCGCTTCACGAGCTTCCGGTATTACTGTAGGATTACTGTAACTTCTTGCAGGTGCGTCAACTGGTCGCCGAGAGATTCGGTCAATTTTGTGACGTCTCCAGCCAGAATACTCCAGATGTGAAATTTCACAAAAAATTGAATACATCGATGAAATTGGTGTTTCGTCCCGAGGATGACGATGAAGACGTCAGAATTCTGGAGAATTCAGAAGGATCGTCCGGTGGTCATGGAGTTGGACATCATCAGAATTCCACTATCGTCATTGATTGAACTGACTTTTTTGAGCGATTTTTTAATTGAATAAATGTGAACATGTCTGGATTACTGTAGACTACAGTAATCTTAGAGGTACTGTAGTTTAGATAATTTAAGTCCTGGGATTGTTGTAGATTCCGCTTTTTACAGTAGTCTTGTAGTTACAGTATCCCTACAGTCATCCTTATCCTGGGGTTACTGTAGTCTAGATAAATGAGATCTTTGGGATTACTGTAGGTTCAGATTCCAGGATTACTGTAGATACTTGTCTGTCAAGGTACAGTAATCCTGGTCTTCGGGGTACTGTAGTCTAGGTCAGTGAAGTCCTGGGGTTACTGGAGATCTAGCTTTTTCAAAAAAGCTTTTTTACAGTAATCCGGTATTTGAAAGATTACTGTAGTAATATTCTTCTACAGTAATACTGTCCTCCTAGGTTAGCTCTAGGACTACTGTATGTGTATTTCTACAGTAATCCTAATTGAACTAGCCATCGTCATCAAAGTGGTAGGCACAGTAATCCTAGGTTACTGTAGAGCCGACAGTAACTCAAATGAGATTTTCTACCGTAATCCTTCTCTTGATGGATTACTGTAGTAGGAGACAATATACAGTAACGTAGAACTTTTGAAGATTACTGTAGGATGGATTACTGTATCCGTGGAGTTACCGTGATCCTAGTTGGGCTACAGTAGTCTAGGGATTACTGTAGTTCTAAGAATTAAGAAAAACCGAAAAATTGTGGGAAAAATTAAAAACAATTTAAGATTCTTGGAATTTCCAGAATTCGAAAAATTTCAGATTCAAAATGTTTGGGCTACAGTAATTCAAGGAACCCAAGGTTACTGTAGCCAGGCTTACTGTAGCGCTAGTAGCTACAGTAGCCCTGGGCTTACTGTAGGCATATCCTTCTACAGTAATGCGGGGTTACGGTAGAAGGATGTGTGGTTGTCGAAAATAGGGCCACCGCGATCTGTATGGTTACTGTACTTCCCAGAGTTCGCTTATTTTCGAAAGAACTGAGGTTCACAGCCGACAGCCGGCAATTTTAAGGTGGTGGCCTAGAAATCCAAATTTTGTGAAAACTAGGCCATGGTCTATATTGTTCTAAAAAGCAAGTCTTCAGAGTTCCATACCAGTTTTCAGATTTCAAAGATATCGATTTTGAAGCGAGTTATGGCCACTTCAAATTTGGGACGATATGGCCTAGATTCGGATTTCTAGGCCACCAAACTAAATTGACCGTAACTCACTTCTAAATCAACTTTTTTTAAATCTAAAAACTGATTTGGAACTCGCAAAACCTGCTCTTTCAAACCATTCCACATGTGAGACGATGTGGCCGAGTTTTGGGTTTCTAGGCCACCAAACTAAATGGGGGGGGGGGGGG
>NC_013490.2:13143518-13152050 GCF_000004555.2 Caenorhabditis briggsae | reverse complement strand
ACGTTCGCCGAGTCCCTTCAAATGCTTTGCTTGGAAGGAGGCGGCCAGGAAGAAGCCGAGGGGAAGGGGAGCGGCCGCCTGGAAAATTTGATTTATGGTATTTTAAGCCTTGAAACCAAAACTTTAAGGGTCGTTGTCCCAGCTTTTAAACGAATAAAAACGCTTCAAAATGTGCCTAAATAAATAGTTTTGTATCTTGTCTTGCCCCCCCCCCCCCCAAAGTACCGTAATCCTAGTATAGGCTACAGTATTTAGGATGACTGTAGGCCATTCCCAATCTCAAAGGAATTGCAGAAGGCTTCAGACCCATCTACAGTAACCCCAAAAAGGGAAATGCTCAGAGAGAAGATTAGACACTCGCCCATGTCCCCATCCGACCGTGTATTCCGTTAATACAGTATCATTTGGATTGAGATGAGACGTCGTCGTTTACAGAATATCATTGCATTTGGACCACAGAGGGGAATTGATCCAGGGACCCATTTGGATTGGATTCCCTTTCTGTTAGCCAGTACACCAAATGGGTACATGGGAAGGAAGAGGAGAGATGGTATTTACGAATGGTTAGGAGGGTTTGGAAGACTCGGTCTGTGGGAAGGTTACTGTAGATGTGTGATTCGAGAGCTGAGGAAGCTAGGAATCCAATAATCTCTAAAAAATGCCAAAAATAGCAGCTTGGACCTCTCCAGAAGTGTCTGAATTCCAGAATTCTAGAAAATCAATTTCGAGCAATTTTGGATATTTTGAGCTACGAAGAAAGCTTCTAAAATAGCTCCAAATTGCCCCAAATGAGAAGTTTTGCGTCTTTCCAGCCAAAGTACAGTAATTCTAGTCATATAATTATTGCAGTCTAGGTCAACGAAGTTTTGAGGGTGACTGTAGGTCGAGCTTTCTTAGACGGCCTTTCTGCCGTGATTTTGTAATGGTGGTAGGATTCTAGTTTTCTACAGTAATCCTATTCATGGGGGACAATATTTAGGATTACTGTAGACAAATTTTTAGAATCCTAAAGGATCTTTTAACTTCTAAATGAGAATTTCTAGAGTCGACTCATGTAGCTTACCTGCAAATCCAACGTATTCTTGACGAACGACGCATCGCCGAAGATGCCAGCATACTCTTGAGCGAATCGAGCTGCAAAATAAATATGGGAAATTCGAAATTTGAAAATCATGGAGTTTCGCAAATATTGAACAACAGTTTCGGGCACATAATCGTAATCTTATGAATAAATATGCACTATTTTAGGATCAAAATTGGCCACAATCGGCTTTAAAACCAACCGGACCATAACTAGCTTCAGCTTCTATATTCTTAGACCAACCAAGTTGGATACGGTAGATCTTGATGAGCTTTACAAATTGACCTAATGTGGAGTACTGTATCTCGTCTGTGAGCAAAGTTACAAGCCAAAAACCGCGAGAGCTCCATGGTCAATTTTTTGGCGTGCGTTAACTTAGCTCATAGACGAGATACAGTATTCCAAACAGCATCGTTTTGTAGCTCTTGAGATGTTTTATCATATCCACTTGAGTAGGTCCCAAAATAGATAAGCTGAAAGGAGTTATGGTACGGACCGTTTTGGGGTCGTTTCGATCAATTTTTAGCTTTTAAAAAAGCGCAGTATTAGCCGCTTTCTGGACCCTAACAAGAGTTTCACGCCTTTTTTTTTAGTTTGGTTGCCTAGAAACCCAAATTTTGTGACATTCTAGGCCATGGTGTACATGGTTCGAAAGAGCATTGTTTGAGAGTTCCATATCAGTTTTTACATTCGAATAATCTTAATTTTGAAGCGAGTTATGGTCATTTTAGTTTGGTGGCCTAGAAAACCCAATTCCCTAAAAATTAGGCCATGATGTGCATGGTTCGAAAAAGCACGTTTTAAGTGTTCCATTTTAGTTTTCAGATTCCAGAAATGTTGAATTTGAAGCGAATTATGGTCATTTCAAATTTGGGACGATGTGGCCTAGTTTTGGATTTCTAGGCCACCACACTAAAATGATCATAACTAGAAAGCTCTTATTTTGCTACGATAAGTACAATCTACAGATTCGAAAAATATTGATTTTGAAGGGAGTTACGCTCAAATTAGTATGGTGGCCTAGAAATCCTGATTTTGTGAAAGTTAGGCCATGTTGTACATGGTTCGAAAGAGAACATTTTTAGAGTTCCATTGCAGTTTTCAGATTCAAAAAATAATTTGGAAGTGAGTTATGACCATTTCAAGTTTGGTGGCCTAGAAATCCGAATCTAGGCCATATCGTCCCAAATTTGGATTGGTCATAACTCGCTTCAAAATTGATATTTTTGAAAATTAAAAACTGATATGGAATTGCCGAAGCATCCTCTTTCGAACCATTATAAATTTGCGACGATGTGACCTAGTTTTGGATTTCTAGGCCACCAAACTAAAATGACTATAATTCGCTTCAAAATTGAGATTTTTCAAATCTGAAAACTGATATTGGAATTCCAAAATCACCCTTACCAAGAATTCCGCGGCTCGCGAGAATCGGCCGATCTCTGGTATCCACAGCAACCGCATTCTCCAACGAGAACTTCAACGTGTGCCCGGCCTGCTCGCGGACCGAAAACGCGGCGTCCCGTGTGGCACGAAGTGTTCTCCAGATGGCGTTTAGCTTGACTTGATGCAACAGCTTCTGGTCCCACAGCTGTCCGTTGTACGCCAGAATCGCCGCGTTCTCATCAACGTCCGATTGATTCCATGGCATGTGGGCGAGGGATCTGTATAGGGTTGCCGAGACGTTCGAGTACTTTTGCCATCCGAGGAATGGTTTGAGGGCGGAGATGTTGAAGCAGTGATCGCCCTGGAAGAATTTGGAATGCTTGTTTGAGCATTTTGGGTTGATTTTCGATGACCTAGAAGCTAAAAAATTGAGTTTCTAGGTCACCTAGTTTTATTCCATTCTTCTTTTTTTATTCCATTCTTTTTGACTAAAAATTAAATTCTAGATCACTTTTCAAAATTGAAAAACCTCAATTTTGAAGCCAATTATACCCATTTTAAGTTGGTGGCCTAGAAAACCAAATTTCAGAAAAACTAGTCCATGGTGTACATGGTTCGGAAGAGCAAGATCTGACAGTTTCATATCAGTTTTCAGATTTCAAGAATATCGATTTTTAGAGAAGTTATGGCAATTTCAAGATTTTGGGACGATGTGGCCTAGTTTTGGTTTTCTAGGCCAACTAACTAAAATGGTTATAACTCGCTTCAAAATCAGTATTTTTCGAATCTAAAAACTGATTTAGAACTCTGAGAGCATGCTCTTTCGAACCATGTGCACCATGAACTGATTTTCCAATTTCCAAGTGGTGGCCTAGAAATCCAACTTTTGTGAAAACCAGTCCATGGTGTACATGGTTCCAAAGAGCATGCTCTAAGAGTCCCATAGCAGTTTTTAGATTCGAAAAATATCGATTTAGAAGGGAGTTGTGGTCATTTTAGTTCTGGTGGCCTAGAAATCCAAAAAATCGAAATCCTAGGCCATATCTGCCCAAATTTGAATCGGTCATAATTCGCTTCAAAATCGATATTTTTCAAATCTAAAAGCTGATATGGATCTCACAAAACATGAGCTTTCGAATCGAACAAGTTTGAAACAATGTGGCCGAGTTTTGGATTTCTAGGCCACAAGAAATAAATGGGGCGTAACTCGCTTCAAAATTGATATTTTTCAAATCTAAAACTTGCGTTGGAATTCTGAAGACTTGCTCTTTTGAACCATGAACATGTTTTCCCGAAACTTTTCTAGGCCATTCACGGTCTAGAAACCCATTTTCAAGCTATTTTAGGCCAATTTTCACGGCGTTTTTGGCCAATCCTTGGGCTTCCGGGATTGCTCACCTTAACCGTATAGGTATACTGTGTATTGATCGCCTCTCCTCGTCCTCCAACACTCTGTTTGCCCGCATTCAAACTGACATCGGCATCTCCATTCGTCGAGACACCCGCCTTGACTCCAGCCGTAAACGATTTCGGCTCCCGGACCAAAAAATTGACAACATATCCCTGAGTGGAATTGGGCGCCGTATCGATAAGGGCGACGGCGTGGTCCATCAGTCCGACTTCTTGCAGATGACGTGCCGCTAGATGCGAGTTGTGCACCAGTTCATCCAGATTTTTGCTTCTGTACAACTCGGACACCTCTTTTACAAGGGCATCGTTCTTGGTGATTTTGACGCCGTGGAATTGGACGGCTTCGACGATGGACGGGCAGCCGACGGCTTTGTCTCGGATTGTTTGCGCCTTGTGAAATGTCTTCTCCGACATCTTATAGGTTTCCCCTGGTTTTCTGGAAAAAATTGGATTTTTAGGTCAGTTTTAGTTTGGTGGCCTAGAAATCCAAAACTAGGCCATATCAATCCAAACTTAAATCAGTCATAACTCGCTTCAAAGTCAATATTTTTCGATTCTGAAAACTGATATGGAACTCTGAGAGCATGCTCTTTCGAACCATATACACAGTGGCCTAGTAATCCGAAATTTGGGATTCTAGGCCATCATTCGAAATTGCCTTAAACTTCCAAGGAAAGCTAGGAAATGGTGATTCTTAGTCTAGAATGCCTAAATCACTTTTCAGATTCGAAAAAACACAATTTTGAAGCGAGATACGCTCATTTTAAGTTGGTGGCCTAGAAACCCAAATTTCCAAAAGTTAGGCCATGGTCGATATGGTTCGAAAGAACGTGCTGTGACAGTTCTATATCAGTTTTTAAATTTGAAAAATGTCGATTTTGAAGCGAGTTATGGCTATTTCAAATTTGGGACGTATGGCCTAGTTTTGGATTTCTAGGCCACCAGAACTAAAATGGCCATAACTCGCTTCAAAATCGATATTTTTCGTATCTAAAAACCGATTTGGAACTCCCAAGGCTTGCATTTTCGAACCATATACACCATGGCCTAGTTCTCACGAATGTTGGTTTTCTAGGCCACCAAAATTTTCAGCTGTTTTCAGCTGGAAATCGGCACATTTTCAGCCAAAAACCCGAAATTTTCAAAAAAGAGAAAATTTGAAAATTCGAATTTAAAAAAAATCAAAAAAATCTTTTTTTTTTCTCTGAAAATCGGGGATTGCTTTTTCAGCTCGATTTTTCAACAATTCGAATTCTGGACCATTTTTTCGATGAAAAACGCCTTTTTAAGCTTATTTTTTGAAATTAATCTCAGCCTAAAATATGTTTTTTTTTCCTAGAAAATTAGATATTTTAATGTCTAAATTAGCCATTTTTCAGCTTCAAAATAGACGTTTTTTTTTTCTAAATTTGATCATTTTTTGTTTTCCGCGAAATTCCATGATTTTAGGTTGAAAATTTCTCAAATTTCAGCTCAAAATGAGCCTATTTTCAGCTAAATTTTCAACTGAAAATGGGTTAAAAACGGTATAAAAATTGGGTTCAGGAACCTCAAAAAATCATATGAAAATCGGCAAAAACTCGATTGTTTTTATGCAAAAAGTTAACAATGTCAAAAAATTAAAAAAAATTTGAAATTTTGGGATTTTCAAAAATTAAAAAAATCCAAGAAAAAATCCGAAAAAATCGGCGGTGAGAAAACACAACAAGAGGGGCTTGGAAAAGTTCAAAAAATTCAAAAAATTCCGAATTTTCGGGAAAAAACAGTCAAAAAACAACAAAAAATTGGAGAATCAGACAAGAAGGATGAGGTACGACAGGGATGGGAATTGGAAAAAATTGATGGAATTTGTGATAAAAATGAGAAAAAATTGGGTGATTTTTAGGGCATTTTTGAGCCAAAAATCACAATTTTCAGCTCTAAAATGTGGAAAAAATGGGGGAAAATAGGTATTTTAAGCAAAAAAATAAGCAATTTTGGGTCAAAAAACGCCGAAAAAAATCGCAATTTTTAGGTTAAAAATGCTATAAAATTGGAAAAAAAGTGGTCGAAAAATCATGAAATTTGTCATTTTTCAGCCAAAAATCGTAATTTTTCTCGAGAAAAAAAAGGTGAAAATGAGCATTTTTGGAGCAAAAAATCACACATTTTGAGGAGAAAAATGAGTCAAAATTATGATTTTTAATGGGTAAAATAAGCCAAAAATCCAATTTTCAGGTCAAAAAGGTTCAAAAATCTTGAAATCGATCATTTTTGAGCCCAAAACTACATTTAAGTGGGATTTTAAGCAAAACAAATAGGGACTTTCAAGGCCAACATGGGTGGAAAAATAGCGAAAAATCACAGTTTTCAGCTCAAAAATGTGGAAAAATAAATGAGATTTTAAGCGAAAAATAGGTAAATTTGGGTCAAAAATAACGATTTCCAGGTCAAAAATCATCAAAAAATCAAAACTAAGTGGCTCTCTCAATCTCAGCGTCCTCATCATTCTCCTCATCCACTCCACCCAAATGAATGCGGTCCACTTTTGCGTTGAGCTCCGATTCCAGCATTCCATCATCGTCCTCTCCATCGCCATCCTGTTTGTTCAAATCGTGCACCGCTTTTCCCTTCATGGCCTAGAAAAATTTTGGAAATTTTTGAGATTTTCTTTTTGGTGGCCTAGGAACCCAAAATTGGGGTTTCTAGGTCATCAAGGATATTTGAAAGAGCTGCTCTGAGAGTTCCAATACAGATTTCAGACTGCAAGTATATCGATTTTAAAGCAAGTTACGCCCCATTTTAAGTTGGTGGCCTAGAAACCCAAATTCTGTAAAAACTAGGCCATGATGCACATGGTTCGAAAGCGCATGTTTCGGGAGTTCCGAATCAGTTTTTAGATTTTGAAAATATGGATTTTGAAGCGAGTTATGATCATTTCACATTCGGGGCAATATGGCCTAGTTTTGGATTTCTAGGCCACCAAACTAAAATGATCATAACTAGCTTCAAAATCGATATTTTTCCCATCTGAAAACTGAATTGGAACTCTCAAAACATGCTCTTTCGAACCATGTACACCATGGCCTAGAATTTCACAAAATTTGGGCTTCTAGGCCACCAACTTAAAATCGGCGTAATTTGCGTCGAATTTGACGTTGTTCGATTTCGAAAAGTGTTTCAGAAGCTCCTTCACCATGACTCAACTGGATGGCCTAGAAAACCAAAATTTTAAGATTCTAGGCCACAAACTGATTTAGGGCGTTCTGGTGGCCTAGAAACCCCCAAAAGTCGTGATTCTATAGTTTGGTCTGTGTTTTCATTCGATGGCCTAGGATCTCAAAAATTAGACAATTCAGTTTTCTAGGCCACGACAAGAACTGGATGGCCTAGAAACCAGAAATTTGGGATTCTAGGCCATCTGGGATTTAACATGTCCTTGTTAGGGGTTCTAGGCCAAGCTAGGTTTTGTATGATGACCTAGAAACTCAAAAAAACCGGATTTCTAGGCCATTATGGGTTTGGTGGCCTAGAAACCCAATTTTCGAATTTTCTAGGCCATCGAAGGCAAATAAGAGAAATCCCGTAGATGCCCTAGAAATCCAAAATTTGACATTCTAGGCCACCAAGGTTTATATAGCCTAGAAATCCAGTTGGTGGGCTAGAATCATTTATGGAATTTTCTAGGTCATGATGACAACTGGATGGTCTAGAAACTCAAAAATTAATTGGATTTCTAGGCCATCTTACTGGATTTCTAGGGATACTAGGCCATTCCAGACGATTCTAGATGGCCTAGAAACCCAAAAATTCAAATTTCTAGCTGTTTCCAGCCAAGTTTACCTCCTCCTCTCGCTTCTTCCTCTCCTTCTCATCCAGCTCCTTCTTCTCGGCCAACACCTTCTCATACATCGGAACATACTCCGTTTTATAGGCTTCCACACTTTCCGAAATCGCCGTCATGACGTCGTCGAAGCCCTCGCCAGTTGCCGAGCTCACACAGACTGCAAAATAGAGCTCAATTATCTGGGTTACTGTAGGAGATATCAGAAAGTGGCCCTCATTAACAAATAACCCGAATTTTTAGAGTTCTTAATCATTTTTCACAATCAAAAACTCAATTTTAAGGATTTTGAAGCGAGTTATGGCCATTCTAGTTTGGTGGCCTACAAAGCTTTTTCCCCGGACAATACGCCATGGTCGTCCCGTTTTCAATCGAAAAAGTCTATTTTCATGTGATATATTTTCTATATTCGTGTCTTTTGCCCCGCCTCTATTTATTTTTTTTCTGCATTTCTAGAATTTTTTTTTCCCATTTTTTATGCCCAAAAAGCTCAAAAATTCCCAATTTCCGGCCATTTTCTTTACCAAATTTTACTGGTTTTCCGATATTTTTCTAGCTGTAAAAATCGATTTTTTTCCTTGATTTTTGGCAATTTTTTGAATGGTTTTCAAGCCATTTTTCCATACTTTTAGCTCATTTTTAGCCCATTTTTCAGCTTTTTCAGTGAAATTTTGGATTTTCCAGCCAAAAAGGAAAAGAAATGTCTGCTGAAAATCAACAGCCGTCTTCATCGGAAATTCCAGAAATTGCAGTCACCCAGACGGGACCAAATTTGGCACAAAAACCGTCGGTTCTGGTTTTGGGAATGGCTGGAAGTGGAAAAACGACTTTT
>NC_013490.2:13139217-13142722 GCF_000004555.2 Caenorhabditis briggsae | reverse complement strand
TGGCCTAGTTTTGGATTTCTAGGCCACCAACTTAAAATGGTCATAACTCGCTTCAAAATCGATATTTTTCGAATCTAAGAAATCTAAGAACTGACATGGAACTCTCAGAACATGCTCTATCGAACCATGTACACCATGGCCTAACTTTCGGAAATTTGGTTTTCTAGGCCACCAGCTGAAAATGGGCATAACTTGGCTCTGCTATGGAACTCTCAAAGCCTGTCCTTTCGAATTATGTACATCATGGCCTAGTTTTTACAAAATTTGGGTTTTTAGGCCACCATTTCGAAATTGGAAAATTAGGCCATGTGCATGGTTTCGAAAACCATGGCTTAAGGGTTCCAAATCAGTTTTCAGATTTGAAAAATAACGACTTCGAAGCGAGTTATGGTCAATTTAGTTTGGTGGCCTTGAAATCTAAAACTAGGCCAGATCGTCCCAAATTTTAACGGGTTTCAAAGATCATAATCTAAGAGTTTCATATCCGTTTTTAAATTTTGAAAATGTCGATTTTAAAGCGAGTTATGGTCATTTTAATGTGATGGCCTAGGAAACCAAAATTTGGCCATATCGTCCCAAACTTGAAATTACCATAACTCGCTTCGAAATCGATATTTTTCAGATCTGAAAACTGATGTGGAACTCTGAGAGCATGCTCTTTCGAACCATGTATACCATGGCCTAACTTTTTGAAGTTTGGATTTCTAGGCCACCAACTAAAAATGAGCGTAACTCGCTTCAAAATCGATATTTTTCGAATCTGAAAAAGGTACCGTAACCCTCTCTTACCTGTCTTCAAACCACAATAGAACTCATCCAACACCAGACTCAACGATCTGCTCAAATCGTTCATATAGCTGGATCGATTGTCCTCCAGAGCCTCATCAAATCGCTCAAAGTCTTGCATCCATTTCAGCGCGAACGTCGGTTTCACAATATCCGCTTTGTTGAAGACGACGATGAACGGAAGTTTGGTACGGTAGAGAATGGAGCACGCGTAGAGCATATTCGACATGAACGTCGTCGGATTTGTGGCACGTGCCGAGTCCACAATGTACATCACGACCTGGAAAATTCGAAAATTGCGGTTCTGAGACAGAAAATGCGCTAAAAATGAGCAAAAACAGCCAAAAAGGTCACTTTTCCAGCTGAAAATCGATCCAGAAACCTCAAAAATAGCTCGAAATTTGAAATTTGGGTTTCTAGGCCATCAAACGATATCTAGAATGGTCTATATACCCTGAAACCAAGCGGTGGCCTAGAATCCCAGTTTCTAGGCCACCAAATCATCTTGATGGCCTAGAAACCCAAAATTTGTGTTCTAGACCGTCTAGGCCATTGGTGGCCTAGAAAACCAGTTTCGGACTTCTTGGCCATTAAGAAAAGCTCTCTCAACCTCTAGGATTCTACAATCAAGCGTTGGCCTAGGAAAAAAAATCCATTTCTAGGCCCCCAAACTCGTTCACCCACGCTGATGGCCTAGCTTTTCGAGTGTTGGCCTAGAAATTCAAATTTCATAAAAGTTAGGCCATGATGTGCGTGGTTCAAAAGAGCATGTTCTGAGTGTTCCGTATCAGTTTTTAGATTTGAAAAATATCGATATTGAAGTGAGTTATGACCATTTTATGTTGGTGGCCTAGAAATCCAATTTTCGAAAAGTTCGGCCATGATGTGCATGGTTCGAAAGAGCATGATTAGAGAGTCCCATGACAGTTTTAAGATTTGAAAAGCATGGGTTTTGAAGCGAGTTATGACTATTTCAACTTTTGGGACGATATGGCCTAGTTTTGGATTCCTAGGCCACCAAACTAAAATGGCTATAACTCTCTTCAGAATCGAAATTTTTCAAATCTGAAAACTGACGCGAAACTCGCAGAGCATGATCTTTCGTACGATGTACATCATGGCCTAGTTTTCGCAGAATTCGGATTTCTAAGCCACCAAACTAGGATGGCCATAACTCGCTTCAAAATCGTTATTTTTCGAATTTGAAAACTGTCTTGAACGTGACAAGATGTGGCCAAACTTTTCATATGCTGAAATCCTAGACCATGGCTTGATTTCGGGAGTTCTAGGTGGCCTAGAAACTCAAATTTCGAATTTCATGCTGTTCAGAAGGTCATTTTCAGCCGATTTTAAGCGATTTTAGACCAATTTACAGGCAAAATTTTGAATTTCAAGCTATTTTAGTCATGTGCAGGCGATTTTCAAGAGGTTTTCAAGCTATTTCAATGCTATTTTCACTCATTTTGACCATTTTCAGCGGATTTTCAGATTCACCCTACCGTTGGATGCGAACTGGCCAACGAGTCGGTGATAATGGAACCACTTGCACTCCAAGTGAACGCTTCGATTTGCCCAGGTGTATCCAGAAGGCAAACCGAGAAATCATCAGATCTCTTATTGATAAGCTCAATCACTTTATCAAAACGAGTACACATCAAATTGAGACATGTCATGATGGCTCCGTGGGTCCCATTCCGAACTCCTTCATCACTTCCTTGTATTTTACAGTATCCCTGATGTCCACATTCACTGGGTACGGTACTTTTGTCACCGCCGGATCCAGATTTATCACGTAGGGAGGCGTCTTGCGAGCGTGCAGGTAGGCGGTGAGGCGCTGTAAAAGTTCGAAAATTCAGAATCTAGAATCTGAAGAATAACGATTTTGGGAATTTCTGAAATTTTGAATTTTCAGAAAATTAAAATTTTTGGATAGTCAGAAAGAGGATTTTCAGATTTTTTTCAAAATTTTATGTTTTTCAGAACTTCCAGAACGTCAGAATTTCAAAAAAAATGTTGGCCTAGGAATCCAAATTTTCGGAAAACTAGGCCATGGTGTATATAGTTCTAAAGAGCATGCTCTGAGAGTTCCGTATCAGGTTTCAGACCCGAAAAATATTCATTTTTAAGCGAGTTATGGCTCTTTTAGTTTGGTGGCCTAGAAATCCAAATTTTGTGAAAACTAGGCCATCAAAAAATTTTTTTCGGAAATTTCGAATTTCTGGAATTTCAAAAAATTTCTGAAATTTCGAAACATGGAAAATCTAGAAAATCGAATTTTCAGAAATTCGGAAATTCAGAATTTTTTGATTTTCAGAAATTTTGAATTTTGAAAAATCTAGAATTTTCAGGAATTTCATAATTCTCGAATTCTGGAATTTTTGAAAATTTGAAAACGTTAGAATTTCAAATTCCAGAATCCTGGAATTTTCGAATGTTTGGAATTTCGAAATTTCTCAAAAATTCAATTTTTCCAAAAACGTTTTTTTTTCAAAATTTTCAGATTTTCTATAATTTCAGCCCTGGCCACCTGCACAAAAGTCGTTTTTCCACTTCCAGCCATTCCCAAAACCAGAACCGACGGTTTTTGTGCCAAATTTGGTCCCGTCTGGGTGACTGCAATTTCTGGAATTTCCGATGAAGACGGCTGTTGATTTTCAGCAGACATTTCTTTTCCTTTTTGGCTGGAAAATCCAAAATTTCACTGAAAAAGCTGAAAAAT
>NC_013490.2:13137567-13139013 GCF_000004555.2 Caenorhabditis briggsae | reverse complement strand
TTTTTGGAAATTTTGAAAATTTGAGATTTTTTGAAGTTTTTTCTGAAAAATATGAAACATCGAAAATTCGAAAAATTGATTTTTTCTTAAATTTCTAAAAAATTCGGAAAAATCAATTTTTGAAAATTTTAGAAATTTTAGTGAATTTTTTTCTGGAAATTTTAGAATTCTGAAATTCTGAAAACCAGAAATTTCAGATTTATTTTGAAAATTTCAGAGAATTAAAAAAATCTGAGAATTCGGAAAACCAGGAATTCCAGAATTTTCGAAAATTAAAAAAAAAATTCAAGAAAATCTGGAAATTTCAAAAATATCGAGTTTTTGTAAAATTTAAAAAGTTCTGAAAGACTCGAAAATTTCAGAAAAATCAGAAAAATGCCAGATTCTTAGATTCTGAAAATCCAAATTTCAGTTTTTTGAAGAATTCAAAGAAATTTTGAAAATTTCACAAAAATCAGAAAAATCGATGATCGATTTTTCGATATTTCAGAAAAAGTTCAGAATTCGGAGATTCTAAAAATCCAAAATTTCAAAATTTTCAAGAAAATAAAAAATCTGAAAGTCTCGATTTTCAGGATTTGTAGATTCTGAAATTGTGGAATTCTGGAATTTTCAAAAAATTCCAAAATTCCAAAAAATCCACATTCTCATTAGAGCGCATTTGAAAATTAATAAATCAAAAATTCAAAAAATCAGAATTTCAATTCCTTCTCGGGGCTCCAGAAGACGTTGTTCCAGAAGAAGACGATGACGTTCCATGGCTCGGATCCTCGGGAATTCCAATTCCTGCTCCAGAAGGTCCTCGAGAAGCCGATCTCAAATTCGACGAATAGAATCCGGGACGTCCAGAAGCTCCAGAAGGCGTTCCAGAAGACGTCGTCGTAGAAGACACCGTTTTTCGTACAGATCCCGGAGCGCATCCTTTAACAATTCGAAATGGATTCATCCGGGGAGACGCAGACATTCTCGATGGGTCTATTCGAGGCACACCGAGGGCCGAGCAGATCGCTTGGAGTTTTAGGCCACGGGCTGTTTGACGACCCTGGAAAAAAGATCAGCATAGAGTGATTTAAAATTTTAGGGTTCTGAAATACTTTTCAGAATCTGAAAATCACGATTCTGAAGCGAGTTATGAAGGATTTTTGATTGGTGGTCTAGGCAAAAAGTTTTAGAACTCGTGTTGTGTTTATTTGGCAATTTTTTGAAAAGGACTCACTAATAGGAAATTCTGATCACATTGAAAGGCTCCTATCCCATTGGTCTTCGATGCCACAGAATACATTGCTTGTGGTTGAGATCCTCCAGATGGAGTTGCCGATGTCACTACGTGAACAATCGCATGATGATAACGAATTAAAGACACCAATCGGAGAACGTCTGCGTCGTTGGGATAGCGTTTCAATAAAACATAGGTGCATCTGTGATGGAGAAGAATTTCTGAAAAGG
>NC_013490.2:13134514-13136584 GCF_000004555.2 Caenorhabditis briggsae | reverse complement strand
GCCATAACTCGCTTCAAAATCGATATTTTTGATTTCTAGAAACTGATACGGAACACTCAGAACATGCTCTTTCGAACCATGTACACCATGGCCTAGCTTTTCTAAATTTGGATTTCTAGGTCACTTTGAAAATCCTTAAAACTCCTAACGAAAGCGACAGAGGACAAGGTAATCCTAAATCTAGAATGCATCAATCGCTTTTCAGGATCGAAAAAGGACAAATTTGTAGCAAGTTACGCCAATTTTAAGTTGGTGGCCTAGAAATCCAATTTTCGTGGCCTAGGAATCCGAAAACTAAGCCACGACGTACATGGTTCGAAATAGCATGTTTTGAGAGTTCCAGATCACTTTTTAGATTCGAAAAATCTGAATTTTTAAGCATGTTATGATCATTTAAAACTTTTGGGACGTGGTTCCAAAGAGCATGTTTAAAGACATCCATATGAGTCTTAAGATTTGAAAAGCATGGGTTTTGAAGCGAGTTATGGNCATTTCAAATTTGGGACGATATGGCCTAGTTTTGGATTTCTAGGCCACCAAACTAAAATGGCCATAACTCGCTTCTAAATTGATATTTTTCAAATCTAAAAACTGATATGGAACTCTCAAAGCATGATCTTTAGAATCGTTTTAAATTCAGGACAATATGACCGAGTTTTGGATTTCTAGGCCACCAAGCTAAGAAAGACGTAACTGGCTACAAAATCGATATTTTTTCGATAATCTGTCTCTCACCTTAGTCAATCTCTGTTTCGCAGCCATACACCTGATATGATCGTCAAAAATCAATTTGGCAGTCAACACGGGATGTCTCTTCTTCAGCCGACTCGGTTGCCCCTCTACAACCACATGTAGCACTTTGGAATCCGCCGAATCACCATTAATCGTTGTATCCTGAAGCAGCCCAACGAATCGAACAATCGCCCAGCCGGCTTTTCGAGAGTCCGGCTCCACGAGAATCAATTGGAGGCGATCTGTGACCAGGAATCGAGCTAGGCGATCGCCAGGCTTTCCGATAGAGCACGGTTGTTGAGGGACTACGGTACACGAGAGGAGGTCTGAGTTGTCTGGAAAAAAACAATTGAAAAATCTGAAGTTTGAAGCGTGTTATAATGGATTTTAAATTGGTGGCCTAGAAATCCAAGTTTTGAAAAAGTTAGGCCATGGTGTACATGGTTCTAAAGAGCATGCTGTGAGAGTTCCAAATCAGTTTTTCGATTCCAAAAATAACGATTTTGAAGCGAGTTATGACCAATCCAAATTTGGGCGATATGGCCTAGTTTTGGATTTCTAGGCCACGAAACTAAAATGGTCATAACTCACTTCTAAATTGATATTTCTGAAATCTGAAAACTGATATGGAACACTCAGAGCTTGCTCTTTCGAATCATGTACGCCATGGCCTAACTTTATCGAAATTTGGTTTCTTAAGCCACCAACCAAAAATAGCTGTAACTAGCTTCAAAAATCATTATTTTTCAAATCTGAAAACTGCTTTGAATGTGGCAAGACGAACGCTTTCAAATAAAACCGTGGCCTAACTTTTTGGAGTTCTAGGCCATCAAAAAGCTTACGAAGATTGATACAATCTCCCACGGCTACTGGCTCCTGTCCTGAATTGAACACTCTCACTGGTAGTTCCGTGTCTCCCTCGCCAGTCAAGTCTCGTTCCAGCTTTCGAATGTGCAGGTAGAACACGATTTGCTGGAAAATGGAGACAAATTTATTGCTGGCCTAGAAATCCAAAAACTAGGTCATGGTGTACATAGTTCCAAAGAGCATGTTTAAAGACATCCATATGAGTTTTAAGATTTGAAAAGCATGGGTTTTGAAGCGAGTTATGACTATTTCAACTTTTGGGACGATCTGGCCTAGTTTTGGATTCCTAGGCCACCAGAACTAAAATGGCCATAACTCGCTTCTAAATCGATATTTTTCGAATCTAAGAACTGATATGGAACTCTCAGAACATGCTCTATCGAACTATGTACACCATGGCCTAACTTTCTGAAATTTGGTTTTCTAGGCCACCAGTTTAAAATGACCGTATTGTCTATTCAATAAAACGTG
>NC_013490.2:13116128-13134504 GCF_000004555.2 Caenorhabditis briggsae | reverse complement strand
CCACGTTTTATTGAAAAGACAATAGCTTGGCTCAAACTTGGCATAGAAAGGCCAAAAAGGGAAAACTAAGCCATTAGAACCTCCTCTAAAACTAAAATTAAGCGCTTACCGTCCTTAATCTTTCCTCGAATCCACTTGCAAGCCGTTTATGAAGTACTAACCCCGACAGGGGCGTCGCAGCGGGTGGCAGAAGCATCTCATATCCGATGATATCGAAATTCACGTGGTTCACCTCGAATTCCGCATATTGTTCCTCGAACCACTCCAGGAATAGGTTCTCTCCGTTGACATACTGTCCGATGGTGGCGAGAAGCTTTTGACGAACCTCCGAGCATAGTTTGGTCAGACTTGTGTGCACCTGGAAATTTAACAATTAAGACATTGTGTGCTTGGCTTGAAAAATACTGATTTTCATGTTCAAAACGCTTTTCAGATTTGCAAAATATCGCTTTTAAAGCCAATTACGTCAATTTTAGGTTGGTGGCCTAGAAATCCAAATTTCCAAAAAGTTAGGCCATTGTGTGGTTCGAAAGAGCAAAATTTCCGAGTTCCGTTTCACTTTTCAGATTTGAAAAATATCGATTTTGAAGTAAGTTATGGCCATTTCAAATTTGGCCCGATCTGACCTAGTTTTGGATTTCTAGGCCACCAACTTCAAATGAGCGTAACTAGCTTCAAAATCGATATTTTTGAAATCTAAAAACTGATCTGGAACTCTCAAAACATGCTCTTTCGAACCATGTACACCATGACCTGGTTTTCACAAATTTTGGTTTTCTAGGCCACCAAGCGTAACTAGCTTCAAAATTGAGATTTTCTGATTTTGAAAAGTGTCCCGGATGCTTCGGAAGCTGAATTTTCTGATTTTTGGGCCCAAATTGCTCACTTTCTCATCATCCACCGTCATCAAAATCTGTCGAATCACCAGACAAGCCAATTCCAGCGTAATCGGTCGAATCTTGTTCTCATCAACGCGCACGCCTTGAATAATACAAGATAGGGCATCGAATAGCCGGCTATCGCATTCAGAAGACGTCGTCGTGGATTCAGAAGGCGGGAGCTCATCGGCAGCCGATTGGAATCGGGAGCGGCCAGTTTCGTCCGGCTGAAAATGAGAAAAATGACGGAAAATCAAGGATTTTGACTGAAATTGACGATTCTGAGGTCCAAAAACGATTAGATTTAGCCCAATTTTCATTTTTTTTTTCCAGATTTTTTAGCTTGAAAAAATTCCAAAAAATTCGAATTTCCCGCCGGATAGTTTTCATGCTCATGCAGTTTAATCACTCACATCCTGATAAGCATTGCTATCAGCAGCAAATGGATCATCAATCAGGTCTTCCTGTAATCATTTTTCGTCTTTTCAAAACAAAAAAAAACGAGTTTTTGATCAATTTTTTAGCGCATTTTGAGCCAATAAACCTAGGTGGCCTAGAAACCCAAATCTAGGAATCCTATGCCACGGTGTACATGGTTTTGAAGAGCATACTTTGAGAGTTCCATATCAGTTTTTAGATTTGAAAAATATTGAGTTCAAAGTGAGTTATAGCCATTTTAGTTCGGTGGCCTAGAAATCCAAAACTAGGTCATATCTTACCAAAATCTTGAAATGGCCATAACACGCTTCAAAATCGATATTTTTTTAAATCTGAAAACTGATATGGAACTCTCAGAGAATTTTTCTTGAACCTTGTACAACATGGCCTAACTTTTTCGAAATTTGGATTTCTAGGCCACCACTTCAAAACTTCCTGAAATTCCAGCATTACGGAAATATGATACCTCAAAGTTTTACAATTCTAAATCACTTTTCAAAATCGAAAAAGCAAAACTTTGAAGTTAGTTATGATGGCTTTTTTGTTGGTGGCCTAGAAACCCAAAATTTGTGAACACTAGATCATGGTGTACATGGTTCGAAAGAGCAAGCTTTGGCAGATCCATATCACTTTTCAGATTTGGAAAATATCGATTTTGAAGCGAGTTATGATCATTTCAAATTTGGGTTGATATGGCCTAGTTTTGGATTTCTAGGCCGCCAGAACTAAAATGTGTCCATTTTTAGTTTTGGAAAATCCGAAAAAAAAGCAGGGTGGCCTAGAAACCCCCCTCCCCCATTCTTGAAATTCTAGGCCATAGAAAAACCAAAACCAAGTGATGGTCTAGAAAAATCTAATTTTGGGTTTCTAGTCCATCAACTTTAAATGGCCTAGATTTCCAAAAACTGGTGCATTTGGGTTTTTCTAGGCCATCAAGTCAATACCTAGAGTACCATTTAACGTGAAGATTTGCCTGTATTTATTGGTGGCCTAGAAAATCCCAAACTTTGGGATTCTAGGCCACTATCATTGTTGATGGCCTAGAGTCCGACAAGGTGGCCTAGAAACCCAAATTTTCGAATTTAAAGCGTTTTTGGCCATGTTAAGCCTATTTTAAGCCTGTTTTGGCTCATTTTTAACGGATTTTCAGCTGGAAAATGCATATTTTGGTCATTTTTAGCCTGTTTTTGCCGTTTCTAGACCACATTTGGTCGATTTTGGCTCATTTTCAGCGCATTTTCAGCCACAAAAATGCATTTTCCTGACCAAATTCCTCTCCTCCGGCACATCATGGAATATCTCATCCTCCTCTGTCGCTTCCACTCCAATTTCCGTCATCGCCCGGGTTCTTTTTCCTTGTGACGACGTCGATAGACTCCGAAGACGTGCCAGATTCTGTTGGGCCAGCGATGATTGCTCATTCGATGGGATCACTGTACTCCCAGATTCCCGATGGAGCACCGGGAAGTTGGCGGCGGAAAGGAGCTCACCAACATCAGCTGGAAATGGGGATTTTTGGATTTTTAGGGAAATTTGGAAGCGAAAAATCTGAAAATCAGAAAAATCGAGTATGGAGATCATGCTAGAAAAACCTGAAATATCAATTTTTGAGCTGAAATTCCGAATTCTAGGCTTAAAATCTATGAAAAATAAAAAGCAAAAAATCATGATTTTTGGCAGATTTTCAGCTATTTTCAGCCAAATTTGCTATTTTTGAGAGCTAGAAATCAGAATTTTCGGCATAAAATCAATGAAAACTGAGCCAAAATTCATGGTATAAGCCATTTTTCCACCGAAAATAGAGAAATTTCAGTTTTCAAGCGATAGAGAAAGAGCCCATGCAAGCCAGAAAGGGACCAATTTGACACATCACAATATTTATACAATGAAACTTACTGTCTGAAGAATATGAGCAATGTATATGGAAAAGTTCATGTTTTTTGGGGAAATTCTAGTGTCCAAAATCACTATTTTCAGCAATTTTTGAACATTTTTAAAGGATTTTATAGCACTTTTAGGTCAAAAATCACATTTTTTAGGCAAGAAATTTAAAATTAGGAATCATTTTTGAGCTAAAAATCGCCTTTTTAGCGATTTTAGGCACTAAAAATGTGGTTTCGTAGCCATTTTTCAACTGAAAAATTGATTTTTCGACTCAAAAACACCAGAAAATCTGAATTTTCAGCCATTTTCAACCCCCAAAACTCACCTTTATTCTGAAACATTGAATAAATGAGCATTAGTCCATAGAATGCTCTCGAATCGTCCAGTTGACACGTGTCGAATGCTTCGAGAAGATTGTCGAAGAAGACACTGAAAATTTGGGATTCTGGGATTTTTGAAAACTGAAAATTCTAGAATTTTCAAATTTTGGGAATTTCAACAATTCTCCAACACGGAAAATTCCAGAACTCTCAGATTTTGAAATTTTCAGGGATTTTCACATCTTGATGGCTAAAAAAAGCATGTTTCAAGAAATCCATATCAGTTTTTAGAATGGAAAAACCATCGATTTTGAAGCTAATTAGGTGAATTTCAATTTGGTGGCCTAGAATCCCAAATTTTTAAGAAGTTAGGCCATGGTGTACATGGTTTCGAAGAGTATGTTCTGAGAGTTCTATGGCAGTTTTTAAATTCGAAAAATATCAATTTTGAAACGAGTTATGGCCGTTTCAATTTTGAACTGATATGGCCTAGTTTTGGATTTCTAGGCCACTAAACTAAAATGTCCATAACTCGCTTCAAAATCGATATTTTTCCAATCTAAAAACTGATATGGAACTCTCAAAGCATGCTCTTTAGAACCATATAGACCATGGCCTAGTTTTCCGAACTTTAAGTTGGTGGCCTAGAAATCCAAATTTCGAAAAGTTAGGCCATGGTATGATTGGTTTAGAAGCTCTTGTCTTGTAAAGTCTAAAACAATTTTCGGATTTGCAAAACATCAATTCTCAAGCGAATTGAGATCATTTTATCTTGGTGGCCTAGAAACCCAAATTTTGTGAAAACTAGGTCATGGTGTACATGGTTCGAAAGAGCAAGCTTTGGCAGATCCATATCACTTTTCAGATTTGGAAAACATCGATTTAGAAGCGAGTTATGATCATTTCAAATTTGGGTTGATATGGCCTAGTTTTGGATTTCTAGGCCACCAAACTAAAATGGCCATAACTCGCTTCTAAATCGATATTTTTCAAATCTGAAAACTGATATTGAATTCTCTCAAAGCATGCTCTTCAAAATCAAGCACACCATGGCCTAACTTTTCAGAATTTGATTTCCTAGGCCATCAAACAAAAATGAGCGTAACTCGCTTCAGAATTCGAATCTGAAAACTGTCATAGTATCAAAGCATGCACAAAATGTCATCCCTTACCAATTCTGATCCCCCATCTCCCCCACAGCCGATGCCATTGTGATTGGCTCGAGACAAAAGTTCTGTTCGTGTCGTATCCAATGGGTCATCAGTGTTTTTTGATTGTCAAATAGGAATGATGATAAGAAGGTGTGAATTGTCTCATGATGACGGACCACCAGAAGGAATTGCGAGAAGAAGAAGAGGGCGGAGACTGGAGTGAGCAGCAGAGAGTGATTGTCCCGTCGGGGGGAGAGGCTGGAGAGCAGCAGGGGGCTCAGGTAGCGAGTTGTCACTGAAAATGGGGGAATTTTGAGATATTTGAAAAATATCAATTTTGAAGCGAGTTATAACCATTTTAGTTAGTTGGCCTAGAAATCCAAATTTTCGAAAAGTTAGGCCATGGTGTACCTGGTTCGAAAGATCATGTTTTGAGAGTTCCAGATCAGTTTTCAAATATGAAAAATATTGATTTTCCAGCGACTTATGACTATTTCAAAATCTTGGGAAGATATGGCCTAGTTTTGGATTTCTAGGCCACCATACTAAAATGGCCATAACTCACTTTTAATTCGATATTTGTTGAATCTAAAAACTGTGATCGAACTCTCAGAACATGCTCTTTCGAACCATGGCCTAGTTTTTAAAATTTGGATTTCTAGACCACCAGTTTGAAATTGCTTAAAACTTCGACATTACGGAAAGCTATGGTGAAGCGAATTTCGAAATGTCTGAATCACTTTTCAGAATCCAAAAATGACAATTTTGAAGCGAGTTATGGCCATTTGAGCATGGTGGCCTAGAAATTCAAATTTGAAAAAGTTAGGTCATGATCTACATGCCTCGAAAGAACATGTTCTGACAGTTCCATGACAGTTTTTAGAATTGCAAAATATTGATTTAGAAGAGAGTAATAGCCATTTTAGTTTGGTGGCCTAGAAACCCAAAATTAGGCCATATCGTCCAAAAATGGTCATAACTCGCTTCTAAATCGATATTTCGGAAATCTAAAAACTGTCATGGAACTCTCAGAACATGCTCTTTCGAACCATGTACACCAGGGTCTAACTTTTCGAAGTTTGGATTTCTAGGCCACCACTTTGAAATTGCCTAGAACTTCTATGGGAAGCTGGGGCGTTGTCACCCAAAGTTTTAGAATTCCAAGTCACTCTTAAGAATCCAAAAATGACCATTTTGAAGCAAGTTATAGCCATTTCAGCATGGTGGCCTAGGAACCCAAATTTTCTAAAATCTAGGCCATGGTGTACATGGTTTGAAAGGGCACCCTCTGAGAGTTCCAAATCAGTTTTAAGTTTCGGAAAATATCGATTTAGAAGCGAGTTATGGCCATTTTTGTTTGGTGGCCTAGAAATTCAAAACTAGGCCATATCGTCCCAAGATTTTGAAATGGTCATAAGTCGCTGGAAAATCAATATTTTTCATATTTGAAAACTGATCTGGAACTCTCAAAACATGCTCTTTCGAACCAGGTACACCATGGCCTAACTTTTTGAAAATTTGGATTTCTAGGCCACTGAACTAAAACGGTCATAACTCGCTTCAAAATCGATATTTTCGAAATCTAAAACTGATATGGAACTTGCAGAACATGCACTTTCGAACCATGTACACCATGACCTAGTTGTCCAACAGTTGGATTTCTAGGCCACCGAACTAAATTGGCGTATTTAGCTTCAAATTTGTGGTTTTTATTTAATTTCGGGAAAGTGATTCAGAGTTTTCGGGGATTCTAGACTATTCTAGGTGCTGTGTGATGGCACAGAATCCGACAAGGTGGCCTAGAAATCCAAAATTTCGAATTTCAAGCATTTTTAGTCTATTTCAAGGCTGTTTTCGCCGATCGATTCTGGCCAAATTTGAACCATTTTTAACGGATTTTCAGCGAGAAAATGCTTATTTTAGCTCATTTTCAGTTCCAAAAATGCATTTTCCGGAACTTTTGGAGTGTGAAAATCGATTTTTCTGCAATTTTCGGGATTCAATACTACGAAATTTTGAGTTTTTATAGTTTTAAAAGTTCAACTTTCAATTCAAAACCCACCAAAAACAGACAATGTCTCGGCGACAGCTTCAACTTCTAGCAATTCTCCAATATAATGAATCAAATCGATCAGATCATCCACTTTGCCTCGTAATCTCTCTCGATTCGCTAGCACATTCTCTGCCGATCGGACGAATGTATCCATTTCAACTGATAGGGCAACAAGGGAATCGATTAGCTCAGATAGGTATTCCTGGAAAAAGAGGAAATGGCTAGAGTTCTATATCATTTTTCAGATTTTAAAAATATCAATTTTGAAGCAAGTTACTTCCATTTTAGTCTGGTGGCCTAGAAATCCAAATTTCGTAAAAGTTAGGCCATGATGTGCATGGTTCGAAAGAGCATGTTCTGAGTGTTCCATATCAGTTTTTAGATTTGAAAAATATCGATTTTGAAGTGAGTTATGGACATTTTAGTTTGGTGGCCTAGAAATCCAAAACTAGGCCATATTGCCCCAAATTTGAAATGTCCATAACTCGCTTCAAAATCGACATTTTACAAATCTAAAAACTGATTCGGAACAGTCAGAACATGCTCTTTCGAATCATGTACATCGTGGCCTAGTTTTCATAAAACTTGGATTTCTAGGCCACTGAACTAAAATGGTCGTAACTAACTTCTTAGCCGATATTTTTCGAATTTGAAAACGATTTTTTGATCGTGACACAACCCGTGACCGAACTTTTCAGATATTGAAATTCTAGGCCACCGCTAGATATTGGGAGTTCTAGGCCATTCTAGGTGGCCTAGAAACCTAATCATCGAATTTCAAGCTGTTCCAAGGTCATTTTCAGCGATATTTTGTGATTTTTCATAATTTTCCGCCTTTCGGACTTATTGAAAATAATCCAGAAATAGCGGAAAATCGATTAAAATCGGTTCAAAATCGGTTCAATGCTCCGAAATTGGGTTAAGGTAGGCTAAAATTAGCCTAAAATGGATCTAAAATACTCCGAAATTGGCTTAGAATGGTCTGAAATCGGTTAAAATTGGCTTGAAATGGTCGATACTTGGTCTAAACTGCTCCAAAATGTCATTTTCAACCAATTTTAACCGATTTTTCATTATTTTCAGTCGATTTTTCATAATTCTCAGCCGTTTTTTGATCATTTTCAGCCGATTTTAGGCAATTTTCAGCCACTTTTTCGCTATTTCCAGCCGTTCTTTCATCGTTTTCAGCTGATTTTTCGGTCATTTTCAGTGGATTTTTGGCCATTTTCAGCCGATTTTTCGTCATTTTCAGCCACTTTTTACTATTTTCAGCCAATTTAAAGCAATTTTTCATCATTTTCAGCCGTTGTTCAGCCAAATTTTCTCAATTTTCAGCCAAAAAAGACCCACCTTGATATGTCTAATGACAAAAATGGTCATTGAATCATCATCCACCCGGACAATATTCAATAGAATGTTCCTAACAGCAATCCGAACCATCGACTCATTCCAATTGTATAATTTGAGCACTTCGACCAGCAATGGGAACTCCTCAGTCGTCTCGTTGAAGAAAAAATGAATAGTGGCTGGATTGAGTTTGAATGAGAGGGTCTTCAGAAAACTGATGTAATACGCCATGATTTCATCGTTTTGCAGGTCGAATTTGTGCGAAATTATCGAGTTGACATGGTTGTTGGAGAGCAGGAAATCTGGAAAAAAATTGAGGGGTTTTAGGTGGGAAATTCGGAAATTTCAGGCAATTTTAAGACAAAAACTGTGGAAATTAGGTTTTGAAATGTTAAAAAAACCGGGATTTTGGAGCATTTTTGACTTCAAAACCATCTTTTTTTGGTGATTTTTGGCTTAAATAGACGATTTTTAGCTGGAAATTCTGATTTTTTAAAACTATTTTCAACTCTAGAAACGCTCATTTTTAGCCAAAAATTGAGAATTTCATGCTTTTTTGAGTGAAAAATTTGAAAAATTGGCGTTTTATGTAAATTTTTGGCTGAAAATAGGCTATTTTCAGTCAAAAATTCTGATTTTTCAGCTATTTTTATTCAAAAATTAGCAATTTTGGAGCATTTTCGACTTCAAAATGCCTATTTTTAGCAGTAAAATAGCGGATTTTTGACTGCAAAATTGATTGATTTTGATGAAATTTGGGCCGGAGAAGGGTATTTTTGCCAATTTTCGGCTGAAATTCTTGATTTTTCGGCTATTTTAAACCGTAGATGAGCTCTTTTTAAGCCAAAAACTGGAAATTTTGAGATTTTTAGAGCGTTTTTGTACCTAAAAAGTGAAAAAATTAGCATTTTCCGGTAAATTTTAGCTGAAATTCTTGATTGTTCTGATACTTTTAACACTAAAAAGGCTCATTTCAGGACAAAAACTAGAAAATTCGTGATTTTTGGGTGAAAATTTTTGAAAAAAATCGGAAAAACAACGTTTTTCAAAATTGAATCAGCATTTTTTAGTGACTTTTCAGCTGAAAATAGGCAATTTTTAGATGAAAATTTCAATTTTTCAAGTATTTTCAACTCGAGAAACGCTCATTTTAAGCCAAAAACGGAGAAATTCGGGAATTTTTGGATGAAAAACTCCAAAATCAGTTTTCAATGAAATATTTGCATTTTTTTAGTGGTTTTCGGCTGAAAATAGGCGATTTTATGCTGAAAATTTCGATTTTTCAGCTTTTTTCAGACTCAAAATAGCGTAAAACCACCATTCTAACGATTTTTAAGCCTGAAAACTCACACAATGAAGTTTCATGTCGAATATTCTCGAATAAAATGTTCAAAGTCTGCAATAATTGCACATTTAATTGTGTGATTCCTTGTTCCATGATTTTCAGGAAATGTGTGAGCATTTGGCGTTCCAGGAAGAAGCTGAAATTTTGAAAAAATTTTCCAAAAAATCAATTTTCCACCAACTCAAACACAGAGGCATCATTCTGATCGCCCCAAATCAAAATCTCAGCAATCGCTCGTAACGCCTCGACCAGTATCTTCTTGTTATTCTCTGTCACTTTTTCGTTTTTCGTCAAAACGCCTTGTAAATATTTCAGGTACTCCAGCGAGTGTGGATTCTTTGGCTTCCACAGCGAACCCGACGAGCCTAGTTTTCGAAACATTATTGCGGCATTTTTAGGCTAAAATTTTTGATTATTTTTTGGTTCAAAAATTCTGTAAATACATTAAAAAATCGCCGAAATTCGTTGAAAAAACCGCGCAACGATGCTCCGATATCCCGCTACGATGCTCCGAAATACCGCTATGCGCGCGTTGTTTAGCAGAAAATTTCCTCGAATTTCTCTATTTTTTAGCTCGAAAAACCTCGTTTTTCACCATTTTTTTCCCGTTTTTTTGCGATCTATCCAATAAAAAATAGCTAATTCTATCTATTTTTGACAGATTCATGAAACAAGCCACTCGACCGCCCGCGCAGTACATCGTAGCGCCCGGAACCCAATTTCGTCTTGTCGCCAATGAATACGACAAGAACAAGTATGGGCAGTGCAATTATGTCTCTTTCAGAACGTTGATTAAGTGTAAACAGGTGCGAAAATTTGAAAATTTCATTTTTCTAATATAAAAAAATTCCAGATTCGCTCCAAAGACGATCTTGCTCGAAACGGAGGCCAGTGTGAGGAGCACAAGGAGCTCGCAAAGGTTCTAGAACAAAATCACCGAAAAGAAGTGCAGAGGTGCCATGCGGAGAACGATTCAAAAATGGCCAGAAGGCGGTTTGATCCATGGATTGTGTCGAATGACTATATTTCGTGAGTTTCGACGGTTTTTGAGCTGATTTTTGAGGCATCTTAGCCGGAAAATCGCGTTTTTGAGCCTAAAAATATTATTTTTCAAGTTTTTAGCTGAAACTCCGATGCCTAAAATTGCGATTTTTGCCACATTTCTAGGCTCAAAATCTATATTTTTCCAGCGACGACGACGATTTTCTTCAAGCAATCCAGGAAGTTCCAGTAGGCACTCAGGAATTCGCCAACAACTCTATTCTAGACAGTCATCCATTGAGGTAGCGGTTTTGGTCTAAAAAGTGACATTTTTGGTCGATTTTGACGCTTAAAATGACTATTTTGGTTGATTTTGAGCCTAAAAGTGCCGATTTTGACTTGAAAAATGGCACTTTTGACACTAAAAATGGATGTTTCTTTTTCTTCCTGGAAATATCATTTTTGGTCGATTTTGACCATAAATATGTCATATGTTGTCGATTTTCGCTTGACAAAGGGCATTTTTGACCCTAAAAACAGTTTTTTTTGTCATTTTCATTCTGGAAATGGCATTTTTATTGAATTTTGATCTTAAAAATGACATTTTTGAACCTAAAAACAACTGCTTTTCCCCCAGAAAACCCCTAATTTTGGCTTGAAAAAAAAAAAAACTTTTTTTTTGGATTTTGACCCTGAAAATGGCACTTTTGAATAATTTTGATCCTAAAAATGGCATTTTTCACTCTAAAAACATCTTTTTTGATCGATTTTGACTCGAAAAATAGCTATTTTTGGTCATTTTCTTCCTAGAAATGTCGTTTTTGGCCTTAAAAAATACTCGTTTTCAGTCATTTTCAGCCAGAAAATCTCTAATTTTGGCTTGAAAAATGACATTTTTATTGGTTTTTGGCCCTAAAAATAGCTTTTTTAGTCTATTTTTGCTAGGAAAATGGCCTTTTTTATCCCTAATAATAGCTTTTTCTGGCCATTTCCTTTTTGGAAAGGTCATTTTTATTGAAATTTGACTCTAAAAATAGCATTTTTGGCAATAGAAACAGCTATTTTTTGCCATTTTTTCTCCAAAAACCCCTGAATTTTGGCCTGAAAAATGGCATTTTTGATTAATTTAGACCCTAAAAGTGGCATTTTTCACTCTAAAAACATCTTTTTCGATCGATTTTGACTCTAAAAATAGCTTGTTTCAGTCTTTTTCTCCCTGGATATGACATTTTTCGGTCAATTTTGATCCTAAACATGCCATTTTTGACCCAAAAAGCGATTTTCCCATCAAAAAACCCCCAAACTCTTCAGATACGCCGGTCGTTTCACCGAAAAAGACCTGCTTCGAATCAAAATGGACCTTGTCCGACAGGATATCACGGATTTGGAGGAATTCCGACGGCTGCTCACCGCTCAGGCACAGAAAGAGCACGAGTTGATGTTGATGGACGAGGAGGATGATGATGGTACGAGAGAAAAACCCCAAAAATCGTAAAATTTGACCTAGATTCCATGGAAAATGACCCAAAAATCAGAAAAAACTACTCAAAAATGACTAAAATTTCCCAAAAATCACTAAAATCGCCTCGAAAAGTGTCATTTTTGACCAAAAATGAACTAAAATCCACTTGAAAAATGTCTTAAATTGCTCAAAATGACATCAAAAATCAGTGAAATTACCTTAAAATCACTAAAATTGGCTTTAAAATAAGAGAAAAATTCGCCTAAAAATGGTCCAAATTTTCATTTTTCACTGAAAAGTTCAGTGAAAATACTCTAAAATTCCAAAAATTGATCCAAAAATCGTAAAATTTGACCTAGATTCCATGGAAAATGACCCAAAAATTAGTAAAATTGACCCAGAAAATTTACAAAAATTAATTATTAAATTCGATTTTTAGAGAAAAAATTATCCAAAAATCATTAAAATTGCCCCAAAAAGTGTCATTTTCGACTGAAAATTCACAAAAATCGACCAAAAATCACCTAAAATCGTTCTCCAGAACTACCCACTGATATGGCACAACGACGTGTGATTCGAGCAGCTGAGAAGTACGGAAAACTGGATGATCTAGTGCTTACGGTAAGCTTTAAACCCCAGAAATCGAGGTTTTTGACTCAAAAAACGGACTTTTCAGGTCAAAAGTAGTCGAAATTATGCCTAAAATTGTAATTTTCTATGCTAAAAATCTCAAAAATGTCCCTGAAAAGGTTATTTCCAGACAAATAATAGACGAAATTGAGCCAAAAATGTCTGTTTCATGTGCTAAAACCTCTGAAAAATGCCATTTTCAGGTAAAAAATAGGCGAAATTGCTCATGTTTAGGCTGAAAAATGTCATTTTCTATGCAAAAATGGTCACTTCCAGACTTGAAATGTGCTAAATTTCTCATTTTTGAACCCAAATTCTTCATTTATTGATGCTAAACTCTAAAAAAACGCAATTTCCAGACAACGGACCCGGTATTCAAGCCATGCTGTGTTGGACCCGAAATGGACGATCAACAAGTCATCAATCACGTTATTCACAGTCTTCTAGCGAAAGTATGTGGTTCAACACCGATTTCGGTCCCCGAGGAGAAGTGCAAGAATGCAGCGCTGCCTTTGAACAAATTTTGCATTGATCGTGAGTTTTTGAGCTGTTTTTTGATGGGAAATTGGCGATTTTGAAGGATTTTGACCCGAAAAGTGTTATTTTTGGCTTTTTTGAACCATTTTTAGTGTAAAAAACGCGATTTTCGAGAGATTTTGACTCAAAAAGCCGCATTTCTGAGGTTTTTTCAGGTTTTTTTTCAAGTTTAAAATCGCGCGATTTTGAGTCTGGAAATGTGAAAATTTGAGCATTTCTGATCTAGAAATTCTCTGAAAACAGCACTTTTGGTTCTTGAAATCAGGGATTTTGGAGCTTGAAAATAGGAATAAAAAATAGGATTTTCAAAAGATTTTGAGCCTGAAAATGCTTAAATTCACGACGTTTGAACTAGTTTTAATAGAAAAATCGCGATTTTTTAGAGAGTTTGACCCCTTTTTGGCCATATCTGAGCCTGAAAATCGTTCTGAAAGCTGAAATTCTTGATTTTCAGACATTCTACTAGATCGTGGCCAGAAATTGTTCAGCATGTGCAGAGAGTGTGGAGCCACAGCGATCGATGGGAAGAAGTCGAGATGTTCGGTGCATATGAGTGAGTTTTTGGCTGGGAATTTGGAGGAACTATCTGAAAATTGCTGAAAAATCGATTTTGGAGCTGAAAATGATGGTTTTTGGGCTGGAAAAGACGATTATAGAGCTGAAAATCACTATTTTGGAGCTAAAAATAACGATGTTTAAGCTTTTTGGAGCCAAAAATGTCTATTTTCAAACTAACAATCGAATTTTCAGCCGAAAAAAATACGATTTTGGTGCTGAAAATGACTGTTTTCGAGCTAAAAATCACTATTTTAGAGCCAAAATTGACAATTTTAGGACTGAAAATATCTATTTTAGAGCTAAAAATACGATTTTGGAGGGAGCTTAAAATGACCAAAACGAGGTTTTTATAGCTAGAAATCACTATTTCGAAGCTAGCTGACGATTTTGGGGCAGAAAAAACCCATTCATTTTAGCACTAAAAATGACGATTTTAGAGCTGAAAATACCTATTTTAGAGCTCAAAAATGACAATTTTTGAGTCAAAAATGATGATGTTCAGCTAAAAATGACGACTTTAGAGCGGAAATTGATCATTTTATTGCTGAAAATGACAATTTTTGAGTCAAAAATGACTAATCTGCATCTAAAAATGGGCTCTTTTGAGCCTTAAAATTACAGTTCTGAAGCCTAAAATGACTATTTGAGAGCCTAAAAATTGTATTTTCAGCCCTGAAAATACCCCATTTTAGCAGCACAAAAAATGACGATTTTCCTCTGATTTTCCAGAAAAACCGTTTAAAAATCCCCGCAAAAGTTACAGGAGAGCACGCGAGATCGGACATCAGATGCGCCTGCTCGAGATGTATTCCAGAACCATCGCCACGAAAAATTCATAGTAGCCGAACCAGTTCTTCTCGTGCTTCTGAAATCAATATATTGGACGACGATGAGGGTGCGCTGGGCAACTTGTCAAGGATCGAGTCGGTAAGAACCTGAAAAACCCGGAAATCCGCTATTTTTAGCTCAAAAATGGCTTGAAAATCATCAATTTCGCGGCTGAAATAACCTAAAAATCACTGTTTCGAAGCTAATAATTGAAAATCTGGCACTAAAACCTTCCAAACGAATTATCACCAAGGTGGCCTAGAAGTCCTAAAAACTAGGCCACAGTGTACATGGTTTTGATGAGCAGGCTTTGAGAGTTCCAAATCAGTTTTCAGATTCCAAAAATATCGATTTTGAAGGGAGTTACGGCTTTTTTCAAATTTGGAACGATATGGCCTAGTTTTGGATTTCTGATATCATCGCCACTGTGGTGGAATTCCTTCCTTCAAAATCGATGTTTATTATGTCTGAAAACTGATATGGAACTCCCAAAGCTTGCTCTTTTGAAACATGTACATTGTGACCTAGTTTTTACAAAATTTGGATTTCTAGGCCACCACTCTGCAATAGTAAAACTAGCCCGCGGTGTGCATGGCTTGAAAGATCATCTTTTGAGAGTTGCATGTCAGTTTTCAGATTCAAAAAATATAGATTTTAAAGCAAGTTACGACCCATTTAGTTTGGTGGCCTAGAAATCCAAAACTAGGCCATATCGTCCCAAAATTTTGAAATTGCCATAAGTCGCTGAAAACTGATATAGAACTCTCAGACAATGCTCTTTAGAACCATGTGCATCGTGGCCTAGTTTTTTGAATTCCTAGGCCATATACGTCATTTCAGATGGCCTCCCCGATGACCCAATTCGGCGGCTTATCCTCTTCGCATCAATCCACCAGCGGTGGACCGCCCGTTCGCCGTTACCATGGATCGCCGGCTCAGCTGCTACGTCCACCACAAATGGGACCACCGCCTGGAACAGTACCGTACCAAAAGCCACGTATGGGACCTCGAGAGCCACAAACAATGCTCACTCAACAGCAGCTCCACGAGCAACACCTACAGAAGATTCAGGAGGAGGAAGCGAAGAGTTTGACGTGTGCGAGGTTAGTTTCGGGCT
The DNA here is from genome assembly GCF_000004555.2 of Caenorhabditis briggsae. Taxonomy (NCBI): domain Eukaryota; kingdom Metazoa; phylum Nematoda; class Chromadorea; order Rhabditida; family Rhabditidae; genus Caenorhabditis; species Caenorhabditis briggsae. The sequence continues at coordinate 13,118,975 of NC_013490.2, read as the reverse complement.
TAAAGTTACTTGAAAATCGCGATTTTTGGGCTCAAAACACCACAAAAATCACAATTTTGAGCTCCGAATAGCTGAAAAATTGGAATTTTGAGCTTAAAATCATTCAAACATCACCATTTTCGGCTCAAAAGAACCTGATAATTCGATTTTGAGCTTCAAATAACTAGAAAACCACCATTTTCGGGCTCAAAGTATCCCAAAAATCCGTATTTTCGACCTAATTTTGATACTAAAACCTCTAATAGAATGGCAGTGTCAATTTTCTGTTTCCAAAAAGATCAGTGATTTCAGAGTTCGCCCCTTGGATCCCAGTTCGTATGGAGAGGGCAAGAGAAGTGAGTTTTTTTCTGAAGAGTGTCCTTCTAATAGAGGGGTTTGTTCCAGAACAAGAGGCTCGTCGCACCCCATACACGTCTGCTCCTCGCCATCCATCGACACCGTACCCCCACAATATTCAAAGGAAGACGCCAACGCTTGTCTCGCCGCCAGGAGGCAATAAAATGACATTCCAGGTGGGTTGAAATTGTTTTTTTGAGCTTAAAATCGTAGTTTTAAGGCTGAAAATGCTCATTTTAAAGCTAAAAACCCACTTTTGACCCCGAAAATCGTATTTTTAGGACTGAAATTGCTCATTTTAGAGCTAAAATCCCCATTTTTGACCCCGAAAATCGTATTTCTAGAGCAAAAATGCTAATTTTTGAGCGCAAAATACCCGTTTTTCAGCATTCAAATCGTTTTCACATTTAAAAATATCAATTTTAAAGCTTAAAATCGTATTTTTCGGGCTGAAAATGCTAATTTTGAGCTTAAAGTCCTATTTTTCGGGCTGAAAATACCCATTTTTCAGCTTAAAAATCGTTTTTAGAGCTGAAAATACCAAATTTTGAGCTAAAAACCCCATTTTTGACCCCGAAAATCGCATTTCCAGGGCTGGAAAACGCATGCAGCTAGTGGGACTACGCCACGTGGCTCCACCAATTATCCGGGATTAGGACCCACACGATACCCCCAACAACAACAACGACAGCCACCACAACCGAAGAATATCCCGCTAGAGAGAGTACAGGAGCCGAAGCATCCCGATGAACTCGTGGAGGCTGAGTCGCCTGCGAAATATGCTCCAGAACCGCAGAGACGAGGAGTGCCCTACTATAAGAATGCGTATAGAAAAGGTAAAGGGTTTGGGGGCGGAATCTTGACAGAAAATGGTCCAAAAGTGGCTAAAAATGAGCCGAAAGTGGCTGAAAAAAGTCGAAAATGGCTGTAAAAGGTCTGAAAATGAGTTTCAAACGGTCCAGCAATGGTCAAAAAAAGGGCTGAAAATCGTAAAAACCTCGATCGGAGCCGTATTCCTTGGGCTACGGTAGATGGTTGGGCGCCAGATGGCTCTTGGTATACTGTATATGGAGCTCCCTGGACGTCATTAGGTTACTGTAGTTTTAAAGGAAGGAAAGACTAAAAAAAATGGTGGGAGCGAGTTACGGTAGCTGCTTGTGGAGTTTCCTGGAGTACTGTAGCGATTCCTGGAAGTCCTTGGGTTACTGTAGCTGTAGGAAAAAACGAGATTTTCAAACATTTTTGGTTACAATGGATTACTATAGCTTGAACATTTTCAAGTCTACAGTAAGCCTCAGTGATCCCCAAAATAAGAAAATATAGATTTTTGCGAAAAATGGAAATTGCAAATCTACAGTAATCCAAAATTTGAAAATTGTTAATTTTCAAGACTACAGTAATCCCAAAAAAAATCTAAATTTATCAATTCCAGTCGATGCATCACCAAGCCAGCAGCAGTACCGTAATCCTCCTCCATCCCTCCAACCATCAACTTCCACGTCATCATCTCAGCTACTCGGACCACCACAATCCCCTCATGGATCACCGAAAATGTACCGACCACCGGCCGGCGGTCGACCGCTTCCAATGGCTCCGCATCGTGCAATTGCTGCTGGTCTGAATCCGGCAGATGTGGGCGGAGTCTCCAGATCCGCACAGTTTAGGTGAGGTTTTGCGTTTTTTTAGGGGTCAAAAATGGCTGAAAATGACTCAACAGTTTCTGAAAATAACTTCAAAATACCACTATCGGCTTAAAAATAGCTTAAAGTAGTCCAAAATTGGCTGAAAATGCCATAAAGTTGGCTGAAAATACCTTGAAATTAGCTGAAAATTGTCTTTAATTTGCTGAAAAAGATCTAAATTTGGCTGAAAATAGTCATAAAACGACTAAAAATAGCTTGAAATAGTCCAAAACGTCTGAAAATGCCTCGAAATCAGATTAAAAATGACTGAAATTTGGCTGAAAATGGCTTGAAATACCCCAAAATTAGCTGAAAATGTCTGAAAATGATTATTCCTGCAGAATGCAACAACCACCACACCGTCTTCAAAGAGCCCCAGGAGCACCACAACCTACAGTAATCCAAAGCCCACCAGGAGCTACAGTACCCCAAACACCACCGCGACCACAAGCTACATCAACCCAAGGGCTGNCAGGAATCGCTACAGTACTTCATGGACCAAATAAAGCAGCGGCACCACCAGCAGCTACAGTATCCCAGCCAGCTACCGTAACCCAAGGAGCACCGGCACGCCGCACGACCGCCACCACCTACCGTATCCAAGGACCCGCAATTCAGAGGAATGCTTCAGGATCGACGTCAACGTCTTCTGAAGCGTCTCCAAGAGGCTCGGCGGCGTTCCACGCAGTCAGCGCGTTGGATTCAGCTCGCCACGACTCCAGATTCGCCAATATCAACGTGCGAACGTTCTTATCAATGGGACAAATGGGACAAAAGGATCTGTCGAAGATGTCGCAGGAGGAGCTGGAACAAATGGCCGCTGAAACTG
>NC_013490.2:13113365-13115513 GCF_000004555.2 Caenorhabditis briggsae | reverse complement strand
TCGGGGTCAAAAATGGGGATTTTAGTTCCGGCGGGCCCGTCATTTCACTAGTTTCGAAATTTTCAAAAGAACACATAAGGGGGGACCCTTATGTGATTTTTTTCGACCAAAGAATATTTTTTCGAGTTTTTCGATCTTTTTTGATCAGACAGACAAACAATCCGAAATACGAAAAAAAATGGAAAAAATTATATTGAGAGCTCAAAATTTGGCTCAAAAATACAGAATTTTTGACACCGGGCCTTCCGGGCCGGGCCCGGGCCTTGAAAATTTCCTCAGGCCCGGCCCGGGCCCGGGCTTTGGCGGGCCGGCCCGGAATTTTACAAGTATGGAAAAATAAGTATTTTCAGACTTAAAAATACGATTTTAGGGCTCAAACAAGGGTAATTTCAGACCTGAAAGTACGATTTTAAGGCTCAAAATTTGATATTTTTGAGCGGAAAATGACAATTGGAGCTTAAAAATCATATTTTCATACCTAAAATGCAATTTTTAAGCTCAAAATTTGGTTTTTTTTCGGTCCAGAAAATACGATTTCTAATCTCAGAAATGAGGATTTTTAAGCACAAAAATGAGTATTTTAAGCTCTGAAAATGCTATTTTTGGCTGAAAATTTGGTATTTTGACAGCCTTGAAATTACGATTTTATAGCTCTAAAGTTGATATCTTCGATTAAAAAATTGGGATTTTGAAGCTCCAAAATGGGTATTTTCAGACCTAAAAATACGGTTTCAAGGCTGAAAATTGGGTATTTTCGGCTCGAAAATTCTGATTTTTAAGCCTTGAAAACACTAATTTTAGGCTTAAAAATGAATATTTCAACCCTAGAAATACGACGTTTCTTGAGCTCAAAGTGGGCGATTTAGGGTCTGAAAATACGATTTTCGAGCTCAAAACTAGGTATTTTCAACTCTAAATTTACGATTTTTTAACTAAAAATCCACAAAATCTGAAATTCCAGCTGCTCCAACAACCCAGCCATCATCCACCACCACTCTCCTTCCATCACCATCTGGACGTGCTCCACGAGCCGCTGCGATCGCTGCTAATCAGGCAATGATACAGCAGAGTCAGAAGCCAGTGACGCCTTCTACAACGACGAATTCATCGTCGACGTCTACATCGTCAGCACCATTGGGACAATCGGATAATGTAAGTTGTTCAATTTTTTGAGCTTATTTTTTGGGCATTTTCAGCCTCAAAAATACGAATTTTGAGCTCAAATCGACATTTTCAGAACTTCCTGGATCTGCTCGCCGAGCTGGCCGAGGCCGAGGAAGCTGGCATACGGCCAGGACCGCTAGACGCCGTACCACCACCACCACGACCACCATCCGCAGGGAATAGAAAAGGTAGGAGCTTGCTGGCCGAGTTTTGATGGCCTAGAAATCCTAAACTCGAATTTTCAGCTCCGAAAAGAGCATCTGGAGGACAACAACCATCAACGTCATCTGCTTCTGCTGCCACATCATCTACAGTATCCAAGAGAAGAGCTTCGATGGAAAAGAAGAGCAAGAAGAGCGAGGAGCGAGATTTGGAGCCACCAGCCAAAAAATAATTGATTTTTGTCCCTGTTTTCTCAAATCTTGCATTTTTGTTTTGAATTTCCGAATTCTCATAATTATCCCGGCCAACCCCCATTAAGAAAATGAATTAGGTTTTGAGAAAAAATGGGTAAACTCGCTCTAATGAGAATTCTTCATTATCAGTGATAATTGCTCACAACATGGACCATTGAATAGTAATTTGTTTTCCATCAGGTGTCTAGACGATTTCTTCATGATACAGTATCTCTTGACTTTCCCTATCATAGTGATAATGTTCTCGAAACCTGTATGACTTTGCAGTCATTAAAGTATACAGATCCACAGAGAAAATGAAGGAGGCTATCGTGAGAATGAGGATAAGCAAGTAGGCAATCTGAAAAAAGTAATATTGTAAACTGTAAAACTTGACAAGCTCTACAAAATGATATCTGATTCAATTTAAATTCCGAGTTTCGAACACCAGAAGTCAGATAAAAGAGGCTTGAAGGGAAATGATAGGATATCTGGAAAACTAGAGTAGCTGGAAAAATCTTGTCAACTACTAACTTGTAGAGCTTGAAATTGTACGTATTTTTTTAGTTAACAAGTTTTTAATAGCTTT
>NC_013490.2:13097644-13113110 GCF_000004555.2 Caenorhabditis briggsae | reverse complement strand
CAAGAAAGCTATGAACAACTTGTCAACTAACAGAATATGTGAAATTTCAAGCTCTACAAGTCAGTAGTTGACAAAACCTTTCTAGCTATTTTAGTTTTCCAGATATTCTTTATGCTTTTTCTTCTGTTTTACGACTTCTGATTGGGAACATCGGAATTTGGATATAGCTGAAATTAGTATCATTTTGTAGATCTCGTTGAGCTCTTCATGATTCTATTGAATTCAAACAGAAATCCATGTGTTCGAATTTAGTTAAGTGCCAAAATTCAACTCACACTCGATTGAATGAAATAAGCTGCAAACGACACATGAATGATACCAATGACGACAACGATTTGGACCATCTTATGATAAGAGAATTTATTAAAATCAATCTGAAGGAAGTGCTTCTTATATTTTGACGAAAACAGAGCCATAAAAGCAGGTATTGAGAACATGGCGATCTGATACGATGTATGGGAAATCTGAAAAAAAAATCTCGCTCATTGTCGTTAAAGGCGCATATCTCTGAAACAAAGAAAACTATCAAAAAGCTATAAACTACAAAAATGTAGCTCATAAAATTTCATACATTTTGTTAGTTAACAAATTTTCGCTAGCAATTATTGTTTTTGAGATATGCGCCTTTAAATAATGACTTTGCGCCGACATCGCCGACGGGGTGTGTTTCAACTTTAAAGACGTATATCTCAAAAACCGTATTAGCTAGCAAAGTTTTGTCAACTTAGAAAATGTACGAAATTTTATGTTCTGCAATTTTGTAGTTAACAACTTTTTGATAACTTTTTTGGTTTTTGAGATAAGCGCATTTGAAGCGAACCTTCACTAACCTTCCAATAATTCAAACTATCCCTTGTGAAAACAGCCGCGATAATCACCCAAACTGAAATGAGCATTCCAGCGAGCCCAATTCGAACATTTCTCATTTTTTGAACTTTTAGGTTTTAGGTCATTCCTGAGCTTTCAAACAAGAAAAACGAATGGATACGAATGCCAGAAAGCGATAGACGAGGCAAATGTGAATGTCATTGTGTAGCAGAGATGAGCGGAAGAGATTTACGGAAATTTACGGAAGACGGTTTATCTTCGAAATGAAAAATGCTACCAAAAAGCTGTTTTGTTGGATTATTCAAATAGAGTCTTTTTTCCGTCTTCCGTCTTCCGTGTGCCAGACGGAAGACGGAACACGGAAGAAACGCCATATCTCAACTCTCCATCACTATTATGAGATAACTTTTATACCAATAAATAACTCTCATTGAGATCTACATTTTGTCCGTTCACAACTTTTTGGTAGCATTTTTCATTTTGAAATTAAACCGTCTTCCGTAAATTTCCGTAAATCTCTTCCGCTCATCTCTGCTGTGTAGACGTAAAAATGTTTCAAGAAGAAGTAAATCGGGTTGAATGGAAGTTTCCAGAGCTCATTGAGCATGTAGTTGCCACGCTTTTCGTTGATAACTAGCATTGTTTCTGGTGGGAAGTCAGAATTTTAAGAGGTTTGATTCCAAATTACGCAGAAATCAATAACCTCATTGATTTCTCGAATGAATGCCTATCGATTTTTGTCGGTTCTCCTGAGAAGGGCTAAAGTAGCAGCGACGTGTGACAAGGAAGGCCAGCAAGGACCCCCTGCCCACCAGAACTACAAACTACCGTAACCCATGGTCCAACAGTGACATTAAAACAGAGACCATTAAAGTAACCGCAAACTACAGTAACCCGATTCTGAACGGCACCAGCAAGACCTCCAACTTCAGTAGTCCGCGGATTATTCAACTGACTCTACAGTACTACCAGGGTCACAATATGGATCACTGGAAGAGAGGGTCCTGGAATTCATTGGGTTACTGTAGCCTGTGGTGGTCTTGGTGTACTGTAGCCGGTGAACCATGTGTTACGGTACCTGGGGAGTCCTGGTTTAAGCCTTGGATTACTGTAGCTTGTGGTCTTTTTTCCCTCCTATGTAGTCACACCTCACTGCTACCGTACCTCTTCCCATGAGAACCGACCAGCGAAGTCGATTGTGTCTCATTCGATTGATTTCTACCTCTAGATCAATAGAATGCGCCACGAAAACCCCCCGAAAAATCTCGAGTCCTGTAGCTCTTGAGAGTCTTATAGATATATGGTGGTATGACGGATTGGAGATTTCCTAAAATGAAACTGTAGCAAAATGAACATTTCCTAAATCAAAATGGTTCCAAATTGAAAACTGTGCGAAATCAGAACTGTCCGGAAGTATAAATTGGACGGAACAGAAATGCCTAAAGTGAAATTGTCCCGTTTTGGACAGCTGTTAGCGCGAGCGCTCTATTGCTAACAGTTGTCCAAAACGGAAGAGTTCTACTTTAGAACAATTCCACTTTCGCCTTTTCTGCTTTCGGACAGTTTTCATCCCGTAAATTTTTCAATTTGGAAGTATTTCGATTCAGAAACATTTCATTTTGGGAAATGTTCGATCCGTCGTACCACCAGATATATCGATAACTATTTATTGATTTCTTCCTCTTATTTGGATCAAAACCCTGAAAATTCTGAATCCTCCCCCCAGAAACATGCTAGTTTTAAACCCACAACGCAAAAACTACATGATCAGAGAGCTCTGGAAATTTCCATTGAACCCGATTTATTTTAATTTTAAAACATTTTTGCATCTACACATCTATATTCACTTGGACCTCAATTTTCATTTCTCCATTCATTTTTTTATCCGGATTATGACTATTGGATAACAAATATCGGGTTGCAAGTTTACTGGTTTATCTGTGTCACCGGCACTTTTTTTGAATCATGGCCAGAGGGACAGCAGAAAATGAGAGATGTTCGAAGCGGGCTCGCTGGAATGCTCATTTTAGTTTGGGTGATTATTGCGACAATTCTCACAAGGGATAGTTTACATTATAAGGAGGTTAGTGCTTTCTTAGTACTGTATCACATAGATGATGCCTTAAAGGGGTGGGGGGACAGGAGATTTTTCGTAGTTTTTTTGTAGCTAGAGTATGCATTCTACCGTGACGGTGTACAACGCTTAATGTCACTCTGCGTACAGCTGTCGTCCTCGCCTTTATGTATGCAAACGGGCGTGCGCTTTCTCTTTACCCGCGTGGCTCAGTCGGTAGCGCCGCACCCTCAATCATCGCCCTCACAAGTTCAAATCCTCGAGGGGCATCTTTGAATGGAATTTCGAGAACATTATTTTTTTCATGTCCCCCCACCTTCAAACTTTCTACAGTAGTTCGAATTGTTGCTTTTTCAGATTTCCTTTCTATCTTATCACATCGCCATGTACTTGTTTCCTTTATTCCTGATGCTGTTTTCATCGAACTTAAAAAAATACTTCATCCAGATAGACTTTGATAAATATCCCTATCACAAGATGTTCAAGTTCATCAGCGTCATTGGAATCATTCATGTGTCGTTTGCAGCCTATTTCATTCAATCGAGTGTGAGTTTGTCTTATTTAAAGGGTCTCATCTCCAAAACGAGGAAAGTTATCCAAAAGTTGTATAGAACGAAAATGTAGAACCTAAAAAAATCTACAACATGATGTATGATTCTAATATACTCGATTTGTTTTTAAAAATATGATGCACCTTTAAACTTTGAAGCTTTGAACGCACACCCACCGAAGATGCACACATTGTCTTTAAAGGCGCATATCTCGAAAACTAAAAAAGTTATCTAAAAACTGAAAATTACAAAAATGTAGCTTATAATATTTAACATTTTTTGTTAGTTAACAAAATTTTGTTAGCAACTATTTCTATTGAGATATGCGCTTTTAAAGAGGATGAGTGAGTCTTCGGTGTGTATAAGCTTCAGTTTTAAAGTTTAGAGGCGCATATTTCAAAACTAAGAAAGTTATCGAAAAATTGACAAATATGAAAATGTAGCTAATAAAATTTCACACTGATTTTACAAATTTTTTCTAGATTTGTTTGATTTTGAGATATGCGCCTTTAAAGTTGGAACACACACTCGTCGCCGTACGTCGGCGGCGTAGGTGCACGCCAGCTCTTTAAAGGCGCATATCTCAAAAGCTATAGTTGCTAGCAACATTTTAGCAATTACTAAATTGTGTAAAATTTTATGAGCTACATTTTTGTAATTCGCAACTTTCAAATAACTTTTTTGGTTTTTGAGAGATGCGCCTTTAAAAAGGATGTGTGCGGATTCATCGGAAAGGCCTAAAGTTTAAAAGCGCATAAGTCGAAAACCAAGAAAGCTATGAAAAACTTGTCAACTAACTAAATATGTAAAATTTTAAGCTCAACAAATCTCTTGTCTAGATACAGTCGCTAGCTACTCCAGTTTTTAAGATATTCCTTTTTTCAGATTGCCTACTTGGTCATCCTCATCCTAACCGTAACCTCCTTCATTTTCTCTGTGGATCTGTATACTGTAATAACCACAATCATACATGTTTCGAAAACATTATCACTATGATTGGGTGAGAGAAGAGATACTGTATCATGAAGAAATCATCCAGACACCTGATGGAACAAAACAAACTATTCTATGGACCTTGCTTTGAACCTTGTGGCTCAAGCCTCCGGAATCTTCTAAACTTTATTTTTTTTTCTATTTTTGGCTACACCCTGTCCTTGGTCTCAACAAATTGTTTTCTCGATTACCCTTTTTCTCTGTACCCTCTCTTTTTTCCACTATTTCTCTCTATTAATAAACTGATAAGACATATAAAAGCATCTAACTGATAACCATCACGTGTATGTATCCATAGGCGCCGCCCACTTTTAAAAAAAAAATAGCTACTTAAAGGGACAGATAGGTGATTGATAAGTTGATAAAAAGAAGAAGAAGAACAAAAAGATGTTGAACATGTCAACCAAAGATTTGATGATGGAATCCAACAAGATTCAAAATCGAAGATTTAGTGATGGTAAGTTTTACCAACTTTGAGGGTCTAATTTGGGACTTAGTACTAATCCATTTTTTTTGAAAAACTCAGGGAGTATAAAACAAACCTAGCGCTTTATTTTTCTAGTTGACAACTTTTTGATAGCTTTTTTAGTTTTGGAGATATGCGCCTTTCAAGTTGGGACACCCCTAGAGCGCAGACACCGAGAGCGCATTCTTCAAAGGCGCATATCTCAAAAACCAGAAGCGCTATCAAAAAGTTGTAGATAACAAAAATGTAGCTTATACAATTTTACACATTTTGGTAGTTACCAAAATTTTGCTGTCAACTATTGCTCTTGAGATATGCGCCTTTAAATTTAGAACACATTCTCGTAGCACAAGTCGGCGTCGTCAGCGCGCGCCTATTCTTTAAAGGCGCATATCTCAAAAGCTATAGTTGCTAACAAAAAGTTGAAACTAACAAAATATATAGAATTTCTAGAGCTACATTTTAGTAGTTTATAACTTTTTTTTAGCTTTCTTGGTTTTTGAGATATGCGCCTTTAAAGAGTGGTCGTGCGGAAAGAGTGGTCGTGCGGAAAAAGCATATCTCAAAAACCGAGAAAGCTATGAAAAAGCTGTAAACTACAGAATTAAAGCTTTCAATCAGTTTTTCTGAAATTTTTTACAAGTTTTCAGCATCCACGTCATCTAACTCGTCATCTGATGACATGGACCTCCAACCACAACCAATCGCTGAAAGCCGTCGTCGTGATAGTCTTATTGAGCAATTCCGCGATTTTCTGAGCCGTTCCGTTGATTTCAGCTTCAAAATCGATAATCCGTTTGAGAAGGAAATGTACTAAAGAATTTTTAACAAAAAAAGGAAATTTTTTTTTCAAATTTTGCATTTCAATTGTGTTTTGTTGTATTTTTATCTGTCAATTGTAAAAATCAGTGTTTACCGTTTAGGCCCCGCCCACCGCAACCGCCGCGCGCGGTTTTTGCAACTCCGCGGCGCGCTTTGTCATTTTTTTTCGAATTTTTGAGCTTTTCTGCGATTTTTCTTCAAAATTCAACATTTTAAAACGAAAATTTTTTTGAAAGCCTGAAAAACTCATTTAGCAGCAAAAAATCGATGAAAAAACGCATTTTTTCGTTTTTTTTTCGAATTTTCGCCGATTTTTCTCTGTAATTTAACATTTAAAAGCTAACAAATAGTTCAAAAGCCTCAAAAACAGCTAAAAACTTTTTTCAAAGAAAAATTCCTTAGAAAAACCCGAAATTCGAAAAAAAAACGACAAAGCGCGCCGCAGAATTGCAAAAGCTGCTTTTTGTGCGCGGAGCTGCGTAAATTTAACACTTTTTTGTAAATAAAATTTTTCGATAACAATACAAATGATTTATTATAAAAACTATTGGAAAAAAATCGCAGAAAGTTTCAAAAAATTGAAAAAAAACACACTTTTTTCGATTTTTTCTGCGATTTTAAAGCTAAATTTAGCATTTTTAACGATAAAATTGTTTTAAAAGTCTGAAAAATGTGACTTTTCCGAGAGAAATCGCCAAAAAACCAAAAATTTCGAAAAAACCGAAAGCGCGCCGCAGAACTGCAAAAGGCCATTATGTGGGCGAAGCTTCGTAAATTGAACCATTCTTGTGTAAATAAAAATATAAATAACAACACAAATGATTTATTAGAGGGAATTCAAAAAAAAACACAACAAGAAAATTTCGAGAAAGTTCGGTTGGGTATTTTCAGTGTAAAACAATGAGCAATGTGTTGTTTTTTCATAAATAAGCAGTAATTGGTTGGGCGGGAAATTTGAAAAATTAAAAAAAAAGTTAACCAGTTGACAGGGTTTGGGGAGGAGCTACTCGACTACAGGAAACGATATTTTTTGGAGAAAAACGGCGCGAAATTTGAATTTTCGTGTTAAAGCTGTGTATAAGAATGGCATGGGAAATAGGAAGCAAAAAAATTTTGTAAATGCGCTCCAGTGAACTTTATGGATGATCACGGAATTGTTTGTAGAATGATTGGACATAGGTGAAGACACATTTCCAGTCCGGACGGTCACCCATCATGATCATATCGTCGACTTCGAGCAGTGGGAATATTCCATTATCCCTGAAAAATCGAATTTTGACTGAAAATTGACTTAGGCCTCCTATAAAAAGAAGCAAAAAGTGTTTGCCGCGGGTGGGAGTCGAACCCCCGATGCTAGATTGGTGGGCAAAAGCTTAATCAACTAAGTCAGAACGCTCACTAAAAAAAGAAGGTGGGAGGGCGTATAGGTGCGCGGTAGTTTATTCTCATTTTAAGGTGATTTTCAGAAGGTTATAACTTTTTTCATAGGCGTCGTAGGGAGATCAAAATTATATCAATCGACAGGAAATTTTGTTTTACATCTAGCCATGTAAAATTCGTATTTTTAAAGTTTTGCTAAAAGTGCGAAAATGAGCTAGGAAAACTGCCAGCTTTTTAGGGGCGCGGAGGCTCATAACTTTGGTCATAGACATCCTAGAAAGATGAAAATTAGACTAATCGATAGGAAATTTGATTTTATTAGGTTGGCGGGAAAGTCTTTGTCACTTTTTCAATAGTTTATTTCTCAAAGAAAAAATAACCGAATAATAAATTATATTGTCCATCATTATCAACAACATGTCTCCAACGTTCCCTCAATTTATGGATTCCATTGCGGTAGAATCCAGCCGGGCGTGAGGCAAAGTATTGTTTGAGTGCCGCTTCGACCGCTCCACGGGAATTGAAGCTTCTTCCTTCGAAGGCACGTGTCATATCGCCAAATAACCAATAGTCGGAAGGAGCAAGATCAGGAGAATACGGGGGGTGAGGGAGAACATTCCATCCATATCCCATCAGCTCCTGCTTCACTTGTTTCGAAACATGTGGGCGAGCGTTATCATGTTGATAGTACACTTTCATGTCTTTCAGGGCCGAACGGTCGACTGCTTTCTTGAGGTTTCGTAGTTGAGTAGTGTAGAGGTCTCCAGTTATTGTTTTGCCCTCGGGCAGAAGTTCCCAGTAGATGGGGCCGTCCACTCCCCACCACACAGAGAGCATAACTTTTTTCGGATGAAGGTCGGGTTTGGGGACATCCTGTGGGCTCTCTCCTTCTCCAACCCACTGGGATTTCCTGTGGTGATTATCGTAGAAGACCCACTTCTCATCTCCGGTTATTAGCCGGTCCAGCCATCGATCGCCCGCGTGGAGAGTGAGAAGAGTAATCGAATCGTCGACTCGGCGGTCAAGGTTGGCTTGAGTCAGGTGATGAGGTATGAATCGACCAAAAAGTTTTCTCATTCCAAGAGACTTCAAACCTTCAAGGACTGTGCTATGGTGAACTCCGAATGTGACAGCTAGTTCACGGCTAGATTGAAATGGATCCGATTGCAATGCGTGCTTCAGCTTGTCCAAATCCAACTCACGGGGTCTCCCAGAGCGATCCTTTTCATCGAGCGAGAAGTCATCTTTTTCGAAACGATGGAACCAATTGCGAATAGTATTGTAGTGAGGGGCATGTGTGTTGTACACATTCTTCAAGAAAGTTTCCGAATCCTTCATCGTGGTGTGAGATAGGAAGAGGTAAATCAAAACATGTCTGATGTGAATAGCAGTGGGAACAAACATATCGTTTCAATTACAGATGAGGAGCAGGGAAGGAAATGGGGACTTGTTTATATGGAAGGTTCTTATCACCTTGTTATTCACTAGAGTCGATATCATACACAGCCTCCATATACGAGAACAGTGATTAAACAAACAGAGTGACAAAGACTTTCCCGCCAACCTAATACATCTAGCCAAAACACATTTAATAACTAAAAAAAAGCCAAAATAGCGAAAAAGTAGGTAGAAAATTGTTATGCTTTTTTTTGCATTTTTCAAAGCTGCCCTTGGGAAAATTCGGTTATTCCGGAGTCCGAATGGTCCCCCCACCTTTGATTTGGAAGGTTTAATTGGAATCCTTGTCAAACTTCGGTTTTGGCCCCCCAATATATTTTATTAGGGCCCACCAAACGAAGACTATGGCACACCCGGTGTCGATTCAAACGACTGAATTTAGGTATGAATGAAAATTTCTAGGTAAAAATGAACTTCCCCGCCTTAATTTGGCTGCGTACGTTAAATACTCAGCCAAGTAAAAACAATATTATAGCCCCCCCCCCCTTCGGGGTGGGGTGACCTATTGGAATCTTTTTTACTTCCGCCCGTTTTTGCCTAAGCCTATTTTTCAGTTGATGAGGGTGGGTGGTTATAATGAAATGTGGGGGGTACTGTTGATATCTTGAATTCCTGTTGGTGGGGGGGGGGGGGCTTTTCCAACGTCTTCTCTAGGGGGGTCAAAACCGAATGGGTAGGGGGATTAAAATGGAATATTCCCCTGCTCTTCTCTAAAAACTCTGACTATGAGCTTTTCGGCCATTCTAGATCACATATCCTAACAAAACGAAATAGTAAAAAGACATTTACCACCTCAGGGTTCGAACCCCGGACCTCTTGATCCCATGTCAAAACGATAACCCACTACACCACACAGCCCACTGAGGTTAAAGCGCGGGTTGTCGTATTTAAACGGCGCGCTTTTGGGACATTTTCAAGGAATGGAGGGCGACTCACTCTGCAACTTTGAATGCCAAATCGAAGTTCTGTCGCCGATTTTTCGGGTCCAGCGTTGAGAAATCAAATGATTGAGGGGCAAAACGATGGATGAGAGCACAGAATGCCATACCATCAGCCCAAGAGGATGAGAAATTGGTGACATTGACGTTCTGGAAACATTTTTGGGTTACTGTAGTTCAATTTTTTTCAATTAAAAAAAAAGAATACCGGATAACCAGCAACCCGATTTTGAATCCATCTCAATAGAGCGTCTTTGATCGAGTTGGGGTTCAATTGGCGTGGTGGTGCGGCAGAGGTTGGGCTGCAAATTCGTTCTGTTGGACTCATCCATATAAAGTGGCCTAGGAATTTTCTAGGCCAGCAATTTAAACTTTTGAAATTTGAAAAAAAACTCACTTGGCTCCAACCTTCTCCATCTGTTTAAACATATTGGGACGCGACATTTTTGGCTCCGCTGAAAAAATTTTTTTTATTAATTTTTTTTCAAAGAGCTCAAAAAAGTTCTAGAAACTTTTCTAGAAAACCAGGGAGCAGAAACCTATAAAAAATGACGGATAGAGCAAAAAGCTGTCAGTTTTCATGTGATCATTTTTTCGTTTTTCGTTTTCTTTTCGTTTTTTTTTTGTAGAAGTGAAAACATGTGGGAAATTTTCGAGACCAGATGTTTAAATTTCCGGATTTCCACCTAGAACGTTTTTAAAAAACGAAAAAAGAAGTTTGCCAGCAAGTGGAATCGAACCCCGGACCTTGTGGGTGGTGGGCAAAAGCGTTGCCACTCGGCCACGGGGGGCTTCTTGAAATGGAGGAGTGGAAGGCGTATAGAACACCGCGGTTTTTCCTTACTTGACGGGAGGGGGCGATGAGGAGGAGAGGAATTTTGAAAACTTGGAAAAATTAGAAAAATTCAGAAATGTGATAAGAATGATAACATTTCGAATCGAGGTGTTTAGAAGTTTCTTAAGAGTTCAATATACCACACATCGGAACTAAAATGTTGTGATATAATCGGTTTCGCGAAGAGTGATCGAGTAGTTTCCAACTACTGGTCAAGTAGAGCCTATCTCTTTCTCCCCCTATTTTCTCAAACAATCAAATTGTGTGTAATTTTTCTTCTTCTCGATAATCCCCCTGCTCCTACTGCTCCGGGAGCATCCGTGTGCACATTTTATTGTAATAAAATCGAGTGTTTGTTTGCTTCTCTATCACTCTCTTATCTCTAATCTCTCTATTTCTCTCTTTTTCTTCCTCAAAATCTTTTAAAATCCATCCATAAATCCGAAAATCCTCATATCCAGATTTCCCATTTCTCTAACACTACCCCTCTCCTCCCCTCCTCTTTGAGTCTCCCCCCCCCCTCCCCTCTTTCCTTGCCATTCTTATACGCACTCCCCACCACACTCTTCTCGACAGCAGCGTGGCGCAGTGGAAGCGTGCTGGGCCCATAACCCAGAGGTCGGTGGATCGAAACCACTCGCTGCTAGATCTCTTTTTTTTTTTTTGTTTAGCTGTTTAGACCTATTTTTAGTCTTTTTAAGTACTTTTAGTCTGTTTAAGACTCACATTTTAGACTGGCAATCCCTCCAACTGGCATCCGAGGTGCGGGAAGTGTGAATGTTGTGGTGATTGGCGCTACTGGAACGATTTGAGAAATTCAAAAAATTTCTAAAATTCGAAACCTTCGTACCATGTCTAATAGGCGTGGGCGGACCACTTTTGGATTGTTGCAACAAAATTTGGCGATTATTGCTCCCAGTTTTCGTATTATTCTCTTTTCCCAATTTCAGCGAAAGCCGTGATTTATGAATTTCGTTATCCTGAGCCGCAGAGATCTCTCCGAATTTTTGTACCAATTGAAGAACGGATTCTGGTCGACTCATCCCGCGAATCTCCATTCTGATTTGTTCGCCAGTGTCCTGAAAAAGAGAAAAGAGGTCATAACTTGCTGAATATCGATTTTGAAGAGCTCAAAGTATTATATTCTTGTTCAGCTAGTCAAGAGCTTCAAAATGAGTATAATCATGACCTACTTTCTTCAACTTCAGTTTTCGGGATACTGTATGCGCCTTTAAACTGGAAATTCAAAATTGAGCAAACTAGGTCATCATTATACTCATTTTGAAGCGCTAAGCACGTAGATTCAAAAAATGTAGCATCTCAAATAAGAACTCTGAGTACAAGAGTAAAATAAGCGTTATACCTTTTCAGAACCTTCAAGTTCAATGTTTTTGACCATAACTCAAGTAAAAACTGTCTAAAACTAAATTGGTTGATACATTTTTATTCAGATAGTCAAGTGTTTCAAAATAAGTATAATCATGACCTACTTTCCTCAACTTTAGTTTTCATGGTACTGTATGCGCCTTTAAACTGAAAATTCAAATTCGAGCGAAATAGGTCATGATTATAATCAATTTGAAGCTCTAAATACACCGAATTCAAATATCTAATTCAATTAGAAATCTATCAACCTCCTAGGCTAAAAATTTAAGAAAAAATAAAAAATGGCTAATTTAGCCATAGAAACAGAAGAAAACATGTTAAGGGTAGGTGGTGTTGGAGGGAAAGAAAAAAAGAACAATGGATGAAGAGAATAGTACAAAACAAGAAAAAAGAACACCATAAGGAATTGATCAGGGAGAGATAACCGGTGATAAAAACTACGGACTTTTTATTAGGAAGAGAGAGAGAGAAAAGAGAATTAGAGAAATCAGTTTTTATGGCCTTGTTCACAGGTTTCTTATCAGTAAATACGGCTTATGAAGTTTTTTGTTTGTTGCAAAATGTTGTTTTGAAAAGCGGAAGTAGCCGATTTTTGACTAATTTTCCGATTTTCAGATTTTTCCGATCAAAGACAAAGTTTTAAGCAGCTGAAAATATTATTAATGCGTTCAGCTAGCCGAGAGCTTCAAAATGAGTATAATCATGACCTAGGTTTCTCTAATTTGAGTTTTAAGGGTACTGTAAGGCGCATAGCGTACGCAGAAATGTCATTTTGAATGTATATTTGAATTCAACGTGTTAAGCGCTTTTGAATGAGTATACTCATGACCTACTTCCCCCTACTTTCATTTTCAGGTACTCTGCGCGCCTTTAAGCTAGCTACAGTACCCCCAAAATTAAAGTTCAAGAAAGTAGGTCATGATTATACTCATTTAAAAGTCCTTGACTAGCTAAACAAGAATATAATAACCATTTGTGCTTATGGCAAACATCACTCGAGTTATAGGGTAAAAACATGAATTTTCAAAATTAAAAAAAATCATTAATATAATTCCAGAACATTTCCAAGAAACCAGTATACCTATAAATTTGGTAACTAATGAGTCTCGGAAAAATCACAAGAGAGATGACATATTTATTCACTACTTGCCCTCTTAGAAAACCGGAATTTCGGGGGCAAAAGGCAAATAATGTGTTTTTTTTGGAAAAAATTGTTTTTGAAGTTTTCTCGAAATTTCTGGGAAAAGACATTAAACGAAAATTGGAAAGAAAATTAGGAAATTGAAAAGGCACAAAATGTAAGTTAGAATTTTTGCCCCAAACTAAAGAAAATGGCGGGTAATTAAAAAATGTGGAAAATTAGACTGAAATTTTGAATTTTTGGGAAAACCGTAATTTTGACAAGAAGATAAACATGAAATGTGAAATCTACGTATCAAGAGCTTTTAAATGAGTATAAACATGACCTAGTTTGCTCAAATTTTAATTTTCAGGTTTAAAGGCGCATACAGTACCATGAAAACTAAAGTTGAGGAAAGTAGGTCATGATTATACTCATTTTGAAGCGCTCAACAAGCCGAAAATAATGCTAGTGATTTCTCGAAGTGGAAAATTGTAGTTTTCAAGTTACAAGCGAAAATCTGGAGATCTCAAAAAAAAATTTTTTGCAAAATTTTTTTTCCAAATCAGGTCATGTTTATATCTTGAAGCTCTTAGCGAGCTGAATTCGAACGTTCAATCAAAAATTCAAATGAACGCCTATAGAAAATTCTAGGACCCGGATACAATATAAGATCCTGTCCTAATAAGGACTTCTTATATAAGGACACCTTATACACCCTAGCCCTTTGTCATTTAATTTTCTATAACATATAAGAGTGAAATCCAAAAACCAATCAGTCCACGATGGGTCAAATATGGGTCAAATGATACATAGGAAATTATAATTGCTAGGTAGAACGAACTTTTTTGAGAAAAACAAAGAAAGTTTTAACTTGTTGAGGGCAAGGAAAAACAAAATCCTATGTGTTAACATTTAAAAAATCCTTTAAAAAGAGCAAAAAAGAGTTTGAGCCCACCAAGGAATCGAACCCGAATAGTGAGATTGGCGGGCAAAAGCGCAAGCCATTGCGCCACAGGTGCAACTG
Organism: Caenorhabditis briggsae; assembly: GCF_000004555.2. NCBI lineage: Eukaryota > Metazoa > Nematoda > Chromadorea > Rhabditida > Rhabditidae > Caenorhabditis > Caenorhabditis briggsae. The sequence goes on along the minus strand of NC_013490.2, from coordinate 13,099,232 downwards.
ACGGAGAGAGGGGTGGATGGCGTAGACAAGGGTGTGGGGGTAAGGAGGTGGCTGGCGGCAGGGAGGAGGGAATTTGAAAAAATGATTGTCTCGAAAAAATGTTTTTTTCAAAGAATTCGATTAAAAGTCATTAAAGGGGAAGAAAATAGAATCAAAAGAAGGCAACCACCCATAAATTAGAGACCTGGGAAACAGAATGAGAAACCCACTAATCGAATGCCAGTTGTTTTTCTTTTTCTTTTTCTTTTCTAATTCGACGACTAGTGTAAGAAAAGGTGATGACACGGGATTCTGGCTTTAATCTAATTGAATAAAGAAAATTAGTTGGGCAAAAGAGATTAAGCAGATTATGATCTATATACAAAGATTGATAGTAGTGTGACTGATTAGAGGGGGAGGAACTAGCTAAAACAGGCCAAAACTATCTAAAAGTAGCTAAAAACTATCGAAAATCATACTAGATTGCTCATAACAAAAACCAAAAGAGAAAATAGCCTAGTGGGAGTCGAACCCCTGACCTTGTAGGCCATGGGCAAAATATTAAGCCACTACGCCACGACGGCTACTGGACAAAGACGGTGGTATTGCATATAAGAATGGGGGAGCGGGAGAGGCAGCGCGGCGGAAGGAGCTGGGAGAGTTCAGAAAAATATTCAAGTGCAATTTTTTTCCAAAAATGGGAAATTTCGAAAAAAGGCGAAAAAATGGGAACCAAGGTTCGGAAAATGTGTTTTTAAGAGTATTTAGAGTAAATCGTATTCAAAAACAAATAACAAAATGTGACACCGTTTTTCGGTTCGAGAGGGAAAAAACTTGAGTTTTCTCACCTGGCGAGGTTAAAATGCGGGATTTCAAATAAGATAAAAATCTTTTTTCCTCTTTTTTCCTATTGAAAACACCCAAAAACAGTATCTCGGAATAACTAGGTTAAATTGGCTGTTCCCCTCTGCCACGCCAGGCACCCCTCGACCTCTTAAAAGCGCGCGATAGACTACCGCAACCACCACATTTGATCTCACTGGCCGCGTAGCGCAGTGGCAAGGCTTTTGCCAACCATCCGAAAGGTCCGGGGTTCGACTCCTCTTGTCGGCAAAACCTTTTTTTTTCTTTTTTTTTGCGGCTTTGCAACTAATTAGAAAATGGAATAGAGAATGGGGAATAAGCGTTCGGCCCTATATGCAAACACTTCTGCCTCTCTATAGTTGAGCATAAAGTCAAACAAGGGAACACCCCCTTTATCAGTTCTCGGGGGTGGAGGATATAATAATTCTGTACTTTGTTTCTATTTGAATAAGCTTCCGACTTCTTGTCAGGGAATCTTTTGAAAATTTTCTTGACAGATTTTGACACAAGATTTCCTATATTCGACCCTAGAAAGACCATAGAAAGTCAGATATAAAGTAGGTGGGAACTTGATAGCTCNAAGGGGTCGTAACTCGAAAACCACGGCTTTGCAACAGATGACAATGGGGGTACGACGAATTCGAACGTTTTCAAATTCGAACAGACCTAAAATCGAACAGATTCAATTCAGAACAGTCCTTTTTTCGCACACGTACCAGAACAGAACGCGGACAGAATCGAACTG
>NC_013490.2:13086394-13097412 GCF_000004555.2 Caenorhabditis briggsae | reverse complement strand
TTACCAGTTCGAACTTGTAACAGTTCGATTCTGTCCGCGTTCTGTTCTGGTACGTGTGCGAAAAAAGGACTGTTCTGAATTTAATCAGTTCGATTTTAGGTCTGTTCGAATTTGAAAACGTTCGAATTCGTCGTACCCCCGATGAAAATGTTATATTTGTGTTCAACAGAACAAGAGCTTCAAAATAAGTATAAACATGACTTACATAAAAAATTTGGATTTTTTGCATTTTTTCAGATTTTTAGATTTCTTGCCTAAACTCGAAAACCAAAAGTTTTTATTTGATAAAAATATACTGTTTGTAATCAGCAAAATAAGGGCTTTCAAAAGAGTATAATATTGACCTACTTTAAGAAATTTTGATTTTCGACCAAATTTCAGATTTTCCGATTCTTCGCTGAAACTCGGAAATCGGAAGTTTCTATCAGAGAAAAACCATATATTTGCGTTCAGCTATTCGAGAATTTTCAAATGAGTATAATCATGACCTCCTTTCAAAATTTTCGATTTTTGGCTTTCCCTATGCGCCTTTAAACGGTAAATTCAAGTTTAAAGGAACATGGCCATGTTCATACTCATTCTGAAGCTCTCAACAAGTTAAACTCAAATATGTTAATTTCAACACACAAAATTCAGAAAATAAAACGTTATATAGGAAAAATAAGAAAAAGGAAAATTTCCCGGAAACGGCTACTGTATTATGTTTTCTTGAATGAAGCAACCACACAGAAAAGCATAAAAAAGAACAAAAGACGTCAAACATGAGTCATCAGAAGTTTTTGTTTTGTCTTCAGATGATGATGTTGGTGTGAATGAATGAAAAAAAATAGAAAAAGAGAAGAAAAAATAAAATGGACCAAAAATACAATTTGATTGCGAAACGAAACTTTTAGAAACATTTGAAATCAAATTATAAAGATTTAAGGAAAACCGAGAGACCGAAAAACTCGAAAAAAAAACTTTGTTTTAGATGAGCTACACTGCAAAATCGTATTTCACCTTGAAAGCACCTTATGCACCTTTAAAATCGAAAATTTTAGAATTTTTACATAATTTTTTTGAACTCAGCCAGTTGAGAACTTTCAGATGAGTATAAATTGACGGATTTCTAAAAACTTTGAATTTTCACTTTAAAGGCGCATAGTCAAAGACAACAAGGCCAGCTAGCTTGAACACTAAAAGTCTGTAGCATATGAGAATGTGATATCCGTGTTTGACTAGTCAAGAGCATCAAAATGAGTCTAAAGATGACCAATTTATCTAGGCTTTGAATTTTCAGGTTTAAGGCGCATAGGGATTCGAAAATCGGCCAAAGATCTAAACGTCTCAAAGTAGGTCATGTTCATACTCATTTGAAAGCCCAGGACTAGCTGAACACAAATATTATTTTTAAATGCTGAAAACTTTTGATTTTCGAGAATCACCTAAAAATCTGAAAATCTGAAAATCAGAACTTACGAAACAGCGCCTTTAAAGCTGGAGTTTTGCTTTTTTCACTGTAAAATGTTAATATTTGAACTCAACTAGTCAAGAGCTTTGAAATGATTATAAACATGACATATTTATCAAAACTTTGAATTTTCAGTTTAAAGGCGCATTCAGAAATTGGCCGAAAATCGGAATTTTTAAAGTAGGTCATGTTTATACTCATTTCGAAGCTCTTGATTAGTTAAACACAAATATATCATTTTTATCTGCTAAAAACTTTATGTTTTCGAGATTGGGTTGAAAATCTGATAATCTGAAAACATGCATCGAAATTCCAAAAATCGAAATTCCTAAAAGTAGGACATGATTATACTCATTTTGAAGCTCTTGACTAGCTGCACACGAATATAACATTTTCAATAGCAGAAAATCAATATTTCTCGAGTTATATTGGCAATAAGTTTTAAAAATTTAAAACAACAACATACCACATTGGTCTCAAATTTTCCATATCCATTTTGGCACAAAATTCGGGTCACATCATTCTCAAAATTACACATTGGTGGCATTGAACGACGTCGTTGGAGGTCCTGAAAATGACAAAAAATAAAAACTACAAGGTGGGGGAAATCTTGTGATAAAGAAGAAAAAAAACGAGTTATTTTCTCTTCTTCCTTATAAAACTTTTTCTCACAGAAAAGGAAAAAAAAGAGAAGAAGTATAAATCTTCTATCTAAAGTGACCTTAAAGGGACCGGAAGGAAAATAGGCACTTCAGAAAAAGAGAGAAAAATATGCAAATGGAACATCCGGACATTTTAAATCCCCTTTGGAATTTTTATCGCGACTGCCTAGCTCAGGGAAAATGTCCGAAAAGGTTGAAAGTATGTTTTCTATAATCAAAATATCAAGAGCTTTAAAACGAGTATAATTATGGCCTACTTTCAAACGTTTCCATTTTCGGCATATTTTCAGATTTTAAGATTTTCAGCTGTAACTCGAAAACCAAGAGTTTTCAGAAAATGAAAATGATATATTTGTGTTTAACTAATCAAGAGCTTAAAAATGAGTATAATCATGACCTACTTTAAGACATTTCGATTTTTACCAGATTTTCGAATCCCTATGCGCCTTTAAACTGAAAATTCAACTTTTTCAAAAATGGGTCATGTTTATACTCATTTGAAAGCTCCTGACCAGCTGAATTTAAAAATGCTCATAAATTATTAAAATTTCGAGTTTTAAAGGCGCATGAGGTGCTATAACCAATTTTCAGATTTTTAGCTGTAACTCGAAAACCAAAAGCTTTTAGCTGATGAAATTGATACATTTGTACTCAACCAGTTAGAAGCTTTCAAATGAGTATAATCATGACCTACTTTTGAAATTTTCATTTTCGGCAATTTTGGCCTATGCGCCTTTAAACTGAAAATTCAAACTCTAGATAAATAGGTCATGTTTATACTTATTTGAAAGCTCTTGACTAGCTGAGTACAAATATAATATTTTTGTTGGCTAAAACCTTTTCTGAAACCTTATAAATTGAACATTTCTGAAATCTGCAAAAATTTTCTGAAAATTGCCAAAAATCAAAATTTCCGAAAGTAGGTCATGATTATAATCATTTTGAAGCTTTTAACTAGCAAAACTTAAATTTAAAGTTTGAAAGTTGTTCAAATGCGCTCTATTGCTGATTTGAGCTGGTTGAGTCCGAGCTATGAGCTAGCTCCAAGGTGCCTTACCTTTGAAGGCTCATATCCCAAAATCTACAGTAGCTAGGCAACATTTGTAAGCTACAAAGATGTAGAACTCAAAATTTTACACATTTCATTAGTTAATAAAGTCCTCATAGCTTTGTTAGTTTTTGAGTTATGCGCTTTTAAAATTGACACCTATACGGTTTCTCCCAATGTCTCAACTTTAAAAACGCATATCTCAAAAACTAAAATAGCTAGACAAATTTTGCAAACTACAAAAATGTAAAGCTTAAAATTTTACACATTTTACTAGTTGATAATGTTTTTATAGCTTTGCTAGTTTTTGAGTTATGTGCCTTTAAACTTTTACTCCTGTATCCTTCGTTTTCCCTACCCCTAGGGGTCCCTTGAGTGTCCGTAGGATCAAAAGTTCTAGAAAATTTCATTTTCTGAAACCCAATACACTTTCTTACCTGATTCGCTTTACCTCCGTGAGAACCCCTATGATGGAGACGTCCTCGAAATTTGATATCGTCACTTCGTAATGACATCTGAAAAATGAGAAAAAGGAAAAATATGGACAAACCGACACACAGACAGACTCACCAGATCGTGTTCAGATTCGCTTCCAGCAGAACCGTATCCTGATGATGCTGACTCCTTTTTTCTAGTCATATCGGGCTGAAAAAAATATTTTTGAAAAATTCCAAAAAATTACAACTTTCTTACCGAAAAATCCAAATCATCATCTGGTTCCGGCGACACTAGAGGAGGTGTATCCGATAGACTGAACATTGGTTGAAATGAGTATTCGGATGGTGTGCTACAATACATTGAGGTGAAGACTCCTGAAAAAAAAAGCGTGTATGCGTAGGGACCACAACATTTTTTTCAAACAGTTTTTTCTTGAAATCTTTGTATTTTAAAATGATCTCCTCTTCCTAATTAGCATATTTCCAAAATTTCGTTCAAAAATATTCGCTCATTCCCGAGTTACAGCCCATTTTGTGCTTCTCATTTCCGCCCATTTTCTCCGCGAGTGGGCGGGGCGTCGCCGACGCAAGGCTGCGGCGCGGAAAAAGCCTATCGTTTTCTCGAGCCGTTTTCTGCCGAAATTTCGGTTTCGGACGGCTGGAAACTTAGAAAATCGTATCGGAAAGTGTGAAAAAGGGTGTTTCGATTATTTTTAGTGTGATAACAAACCTAATTTTACAAATTTTCACCAGAAATTAGTTCAAAATCGGAAAAAAAATAGAAAAAGTGCGAAATTACTGAGAAAAAAGGCTGAAAAATGAAATTCTAAAGAAGAAATACTCATCAACGCATCGTTCAAGTACTGATGTCATGCAGAAAAATTTTTTTATGTGAAAAAAAAGGTTCACAAAAAGTTTTCCAAAAGGGAAATCGAACCCACACGTCTTTGCTTAGCACACCACTAGCTTAACCAGTACACCAAACGCGCACACCGAGAGTGGGCGCATTGTTTAATTATAACACCGCCACACGCGCGCTCTTTGAAAAAATTAGTTTTCGATGAATTTTCTGGAGATTTCGATACAAATGTTTTTCTGGAGATTTCGATACAAATTTCGCATTTTTTTCGGCCAACTTTTTTGAATATCTCACAAACATCATCCTATGTGAAATTTTCCGTAGAATCCGAATATGTAAAGAAATCGAGCGTTTCAGCTTCCATTCGTGATATAATTGTGAAAAACGAATATTTTCATTGAGTATGTTATTTTGTGACGGAAAATAAAGTACTTTCTGAGAAATTCAATTCTGTTCTAAATTTATTTGTGTGATGTTCGAGAGTAGTATTATCTATAGAAAACATAATTTCTATAGGTTGTCACTAAAATTTTTCACAATATTTACAGCCAGTTTGGCTGAAATCTACTATTTTCGGCTAACAATTCTGAAATTTTCATTATGATTTCCTTTTAGTAAAAGTCTTAAGTTACTGGAAACAACAAAAATTTTGAGCGTTTTAGCCACCCATCTCCTTTACTGTGCGTTTTTCTGCCGCCCACTTGTGTTTATTGCTCTTTCCTTCTTTCGTGTAAGAATTTCAGTAAAAAAACATTTACATATTTGAATTCTACGTAGTCGATTACATAAAGAGTCAAATTTTCATGTCGATCCTTCTTTTCTAGCCATAGTTACAACCAATCAAAAATCCAAAACCCCCCGCGGAGTAAAAAAATAGGCTCCGCCCCTTTTGCTGTGGTCGCTATGTATGCGCCTTTAAATGATCAATTAGCTATGAATAAGACCTATTTCAAAGGGGAATGCGCTTTTGAATCTTTAAATGCTGATTTCTCTGGTTTGAAGTATAGATTTTTGAACGCAACTAGTTGAGAGCTTTCAAATGAGTATAAACATGCCCCATTTATAAAAAATTTGATTTTCGACCCAAAATTTCAGATTTTCAGACTTTTTGATGTAACTCGAAAACCAAAAGTTTCTAGCTAACAAAATACATATATGTGAACTTAGCTCGTCGAGAGCTTTCAAATGAGTATAAACACGACCTATTTATCTAGACATTGAGTTTTCCGTTTAAAGGCGCATAGCCAAATTGGCGAAAAACGTCAATTTTCAAAGTAGGTCATGATTATACTCATTTTGAAGCCCTTGCCTAGGTAAACAAATAAACGTTAATTGTTTTTGCATTGGTCGAAAATAAGCCAAGATATGGGGCGAATACAAGCAATTGAATAATTTTTTCTAGAAGAACTAGTCAAACTCGAAAAACAAAATGTTTTCAGCAGTTATAACTGTTATTATTGTGTTCAGTTAATTATGAGCTTCAAAATGAGTATAAACATGACCTATTTCTAAAAACTTTGAATTTTCGGTTTAAAGGCTCATAGGGTTTCGGAAAACGAGAAAAAATCGGAATGTCTCAAAATAGGTCATGGTTATACTCATTTTGAAGCTCTCAACTGATTAAACAAGAATCTGTTGATCATTTTTGCATTAGGCAAAAATTGATCGAGATATGACGCAAAAACAAGAAACTGAATAATATTTTCTAAAACAATCTAGCCAATATCTCGGAAACCAAATGTATTCAGCAGTTATCATTGTGATGATTATGTTGAGCTAGTCAAGGGCTTTCAAATGAGTATAAACATGACCTATTTATCTGAACTTTGAGATTTCGGTTTAAAGGCGCATGGGGTTTCGAAAATTCGGCAAAAATCGAAATGATTAAAAGTAGGTCATGATTATACTCATTTTGAAGTTTGTATTTTGTTAAATACAATGGTATCATTTTCATCTTCTAAAATTTTTCAATTTCAGAGTTAGGTGAAAAAATCTGAAAATCTGAAAATCGGCAAAAAATTAAAGTGTTTCAAATTTGGTCAATATTATACTCATTCGAAAGCTCATAACCAGCAAAGTTCGAATTCAATGTCTGGAAGTATCAGAAAATGCGCTCTATTCCTAATTTCAGCAGACTCCTAACTTCAAACGAATTCTTTATAGTTTTTGAGCAAAAAAGACAATTCAGTGCGAATAACTTGAGCAAATTATTAAGAGCTTGCTTTTAATCGTAAAAACATACAAAATTGTTTGCGATTTGAATTTTCCCGCCTTTTCTCTTCCATAAAGTTTCAAGAGCAAATAATGCATTTTTGGCACCCAGACTAGACATTTAGCAAGACTTTTTTCCCCAAAATTCATCATTTTTAGACAAATTTAAATTGTGTATGTCCCCAAATGCGCTCCAATGACAATTATCACTAGAGCGCACTTACTCACCAACACAATTCTGCGGCGCCAGCGGCTCCTCAACACCATAGGGATGAAATGTGGTTTGACCTGTTGAAACCCGGGTTATTGAGCCTAAATAAGCAGAAAATCCGGGTAGCGGACATGCTGAATATCTAGAAATACATCCGAGACTACGGTTACGGTGTCTTTTCTCGTCCAAGCTGATTGAAGACTGTGGACGACATCTGGTGGATGACGACGTCTTCATTCTGCAAAAAAATTGGGATTTTTTGGGAGAAAATAGAGCGAAAATGAGCGATAATGAAGGAATTGGCAATAGAGCGAATTTGCAAAATCGAAATTTTTGAAATTTGTTTTTTTTTCCTTCTCTCTCCATCACCCCCTTTCAAGCAACGAAAAGCGCGCGATAGACTACCACAATCGCCACCTATGCTTTCAGTGCGCGCGTGGCCGTGTGGCAACGCTTTTGCCTTCCACCCTCAAGGTCCGGGGTTCGACCCCCGGCCCCTCATATCTCTTTTTGCTTCTTTATTAGTTGAGTTCTATGAATTTTTATACATTTTTAGGGTATTTTTAGGTATTTTGGATTGTACAAAAGGCTAAAAGGACACAAAAATAGCAAAATATAGGGGAAAATCGGAAATTGTTGGAAGTAGAGATAGATAGGCAAGGGAGCGCGCGAATTTTAATTGTATAGTATTTATATAATACATAAAAATGGGGGAACATAGTAGGATAAGAGAGTATAAAAGTTTGAAGAGACGCAGAGAAAAACAAAAAGCAGTTATTACCACATTTTGGGGGTGGACACTGTATATGGTGGCAATTAACAGATCAGAGAGAATTACTGTTATATTATGTGCATAGGTTGTATAAAGTTTTCCTTTTCCTATGGGAAAGTTGCACTTATCTTTAGGAAAACAAATTAGGTCAAAATGTAGGTCTTTTGGCTAGTTTTAGGGGTGCTAAACCTTCAAAATAATAAACTAAGCCCTTCTAACCATTCCTTACTCCTTTAAATAGCTATAAAAACAAAACAAAAGTCTTTTGACTCAATGGGGATTGATCCCCCGGCCTTCAGATTGGTGGGCATAACGTCAACCAACCGACTACGCGCGTTACTAATCTAAGAGGACGCGAGGAGGTAGCCTATCGCGCGGAAAACGGTGGCGGGAGGGGAGCGGCGGGGGAGCTAGAGGGAAATTAGAAAATTTGAAAAATCCCAAATTTGGAAAAAAAGGATCTTGAAATCTAAAATTCCGGATAAACGTCAGATAAAAGTTTCTTCTTCTTCTCTCCAACATCTTCTATTGTGACGTCAAACGAACTTGGGTATCTTCTTCTTTTTGGGGGTATCGTTGGATTTTGGGAGTTACTAGTACATTCCATCATACATTTTTTTTGCTCTCTATCTGTTTTTCCCCTCTCCAACAACTCGAAATGTGATGAGAAAGGGGCGGAGCATCTTTGGGACACAAATGAAAAGAACAAATGATGTCATTTGTTGTATAGTTGTGTTGCCTTGGCTTTTGGGTACTAATTAAAAATGGTGGGGTACGAAAATAGAACTAGAAATAGAACTAGGAAAGTGCGCCCTATTGATAAGGAATGGAATTTCGAAAAAAAAATGGTAATTCAAAATTTTAAGAAATACATTTATTATAGGCCATACTGGCCTAAAAATGCTTAACTTCAACAGCATTTGGCTTAATAATAACAGTAATACAAGACAACTTGTGTATTCTCAAGGGAGCAAGCTTTCGATTTTCAACAATTTGAAATTTTTCATTTCCTCCTTGGCGGCGGTGGCGCCCTCGCCACCACCGTTTTCCGCGCGATAGGCTACCTCCTCCCACCTTCCCCTCTCAAGTGCGCCCGTGGTGTAGAGGTCAACGCTTTTGCCCAATAATCTAGAGGTCGCGGGTTCAACTCCACCCTAGGCTTAAACCTTTTTTTTGTTTTTTAAGGATGAGCAATGCTGTTTCAACTATTTTGAGGGAATTTAAATGGGTTTTTAGAGGAAAACCAAGGTGTCTAGAAGGTCAATTAGGCAAAAACACATTAGAAACGGAAGAAGAAGAGGAACATTTGAAGTGGTTGGGAATGAATTCTTTGAATTTTAAGTGGATTTAAAGGATTTTTGGAAAAAAATTTGCAAATTATATCTTGCAAAATCCCAAGAAATTGGCGGGAATTTGAAAGTTTTGAATTTTTTTCGAATTTTCTGAAAATTCCAAAAAGCCCATCAATTACGCTCCATTGCTAATCTAAAGAGAATAAATTCCACTATACGATTTTTTTAGAGTTCTCCCCAAAAATAAAAAAAAATGGGTGTGCCCAAAAAAAACCAAAAAAAGGAGAGAGAGAGGGAGGACTTGGCACTTTCGATGAAAATTTAATTAGATGTGCCATTTACACACACACAAAGTGACCAGTGTGGACAACGAATGTTTCTTCTTTTTAGATTCGAAAAAAAGCATTGACAGAAAAGGAGAAAATCGAATTTTCGAGAAAAGAACAAAAACCTTTTTTCGAAATTTTGGTTTTTTTCCACTTTTCCTGTAGAAAAATCATCAAAAAGCATCAAAAACCACCTGAAAATTTGTTGAAATAGCTTAAAAAAGAAGCAAAAAGAGTTTGAGCCCAGGTGGAATCGAACCCCGGACCTCTAGATCGGCGGGCAAAACTGCAACCACTACGCCACGCTCCCCTGTAGCGGTTAAGGGTGAGAAGAGGTAGCCAATCGCGCGGAAAACGGTGGTGGCGCGGGCGCCGCCGGCGCCAAGGGGAGGAAATGAAAAACTTCAAAAAATCCAAAAATCCAAACTCGCTCTATTGAGAAAACAAAAGATACATTGACCATGTCCCTTTAATACGCCTCAAGTGGTTCGGGTTTATTTGCATAAAGAGTAGTAGTACTAGTAGTACCATAAACACACAAAGTCTTTTTGATCATTATTAGCCTCTTAAACGAGGTCAATAAAGTGCAAAAAGTGAGGGATATCGGGTTACAGAGACAAAGGAAATTAGAGTGACCAGTTGAAACTTAAATTTCATGGGGGAAATTTTTCATAAATTTGGAAAAAAAATCTAAAATTTAGGAGAAAAATTGAGAATTCTGTTTTCATAAATTCAGGAAACTGACAAATTATAGAAAAAAAATCTTCTAAAAATCATCCGGAGTATCTTTAAAAAGAAGCAAAAAGAGTTCTACCCCAAGTGGAGTCGAACCCCGGGCCTCTAGATTGGTGGGCAAAACTGCAAGCCACTACGCTACGCGCGCTACAGTAGTTTAAAAGTGGAAAGTGGTAGTCACTCGCGCGAAAAACGGTGGTGGCGAGGAGGGGCGCCGCCGCAAATGGAAATTTCGGAAATTCAAAAATTCAAAAGTTGAAAACTCGCTCCATTGAGAAAACGGAAGAAAACCCAAATTTAACCGGCTTCTCTTATATTACTGTGATTTTTTAGCCATATTATGTCGAAATTAGGTCTTTCAGCTTCTATTAAACCTCTTTTTTTTTCAAAAAAAAACTAAAATTTTCAAAAAACTGGACACAGTCCGGGGCGTCTTCTCAAAACAGACATTGATAATATCCCTCCTTTTTCGCCCCAGAAAATTTTTTGGGGTCCCCACAGAGAATTTTAGCCCTCGTCCTCCTCCTCCATTTTTTATGCCCAATGGCAACTTGGTTTCGTCCCAAAAAGAAGTTTTTTGTGTCCCAAAACGAGAGAGTGTTAGGGTAGAGAGACGCAGAGAAGGTGTCTGCGTCTCTCTATAGAGCACATAGTGTTTCGTCGATTGATACGAATGGGTGTACTTTGGCCGAATAGATGGGACAAAAAGGACAAAAAGTTTTTGTTTTTTGGGGGAAAGAATGTTCTGGAATATTAAAGGAACATATGAGATCAAAAAATCAACTAAAAATTTCAAATTGAAGGCTTGGCGGGAATTCAAAAAAAGATTTTCTAGAAATTTCAGATATTAATTTTCAACTCTATTTATCTCAAAAATCAAAAAAGCTAGAAAAAAGTTGTCAACTGACAAAATGTGTGAAATTTTATGAGCTATATTTTTGTAGTTAAAAATGTTTTGCTAGCTTTTCTAGTTCTTGAGATATGAGCCCTTTCCAAATGACAGAGAGACGCAGAG
>NC_013490.2:13071935-13085964 GCF_000004555.2 Caenorhabditis briggsae | reverse complement strand
GTGGTAGTCTATCGCGCGCTTTTCGTGGCTGAAAAGGGGGTGATGGAGAGAGAAGGAAAAAAAAACAAATTTCAAAAATTTCGATGTTGCAAATTCGCTCTATTGCCAATTCCTTCATTATCGCTCATTTTCGCTCTATTTTCTCCCAAAAAATCCCAATTTTTTTGCAGAATGAAGACGTCGTCATCCACCAGATGTCGTCCACAGTCTTCAATCAGCTTGGACGAGAAAAGACACCGTAACCGTAGTCTCGGATGTATTTCTAGATATTCAGCAGGGCGGGTACCCGGACTTCTCTGCGTCTCCTTTTTTGCTTTTTTTTGCGATTTTAAAGGATTTTTTGCTGCTTTTTTTTCTTATTTTAATGAAAAATTTTAGTTTTTATCATTAAAATCACAGAAAATTCCAAAAAAAAAAATTTTTTTCGGAAAAACTGAAAAATTCGGAAAAACGTATTTTTCAATGAAAATTGCCTGGAAATCACCTGAATATCATTAGAAAAGTTGTCAAAAAATATGACATCAGAAAATTATTCAAAGTTTCAAATTTGAGGTTTGGCGGGAATTCGAAAAACTAATTTCTAGAAATGTCAGAGTCTAATTTTCAACGTCCTTTATCTCAAAAACTAAAAAAGCTAGAAAAAATTTGTCAACTATCAAAGTGTGTAAAATTTTATGCCAATCATTTTTGTAGTTGATAACTTTTTGATAACTCTTTTAGTTTTTGAGATATGAGCCTTTTAAAAGACGAGGAGACGCAGAGAAGCGAGAGCCCTCTCGCCTCTCTGCGTCTCTTCGGCGATCTTTTTGGGGCGATTTATCGGGATTTTCAGCTAGTATTCATGGTTTTTTAAATAGAAAATTCGTTGTTTTTAACATTGATAATGGGGAAAAAATTGAAAATTCGAAATTCAAAAAAAAATTTTTTTTCGAAAAAATTATTTTTCGATGATTTTCCCAAAAAGGAGAAAAAACTTTGTCGCCCTAACAAACAACTGACCATCCGAAATGCCCATTTCTCTCTCTTTTGCTCTTTTTTCCGCAAAAAAAAAAGAGGGGGACCATCAAGTTTTTCTTTGTTCTCTATTGTCCACTCTTCTCCCCCCCTCCACAAAAAACGTCCGACACTTTTTTGTTCATCGCCGTGTTTACCACTTTTCTGACCCTCTCTAAATGGTCCTCTTTTCAAAACTGGACACTGGAGAAGCTTCCCGAAAAAAAAGTTTTCCGGTTTTTCTAAAAAGGCTTTTTTCAAACCAAAAAGTTGTTGTTTTCCCTGCAAAACGTTTTTTAGTAAGATTTCTGTTTTAAACGAAGGCTTGGGGACCTTAAAACTAGTTTGTTCAGCGGAGCGCGCTTGCGCGCCGCTAAAATTCGAAAATTTGGAAAAAATATTTTTAATATCAATTTTTAGCGAAATTAGTGATATTTTTTCCGGTTTTCTGTTAAAAATGTGTGTTTTTCGCCGAAAAACCAATTTTTGCCAAAAAATGACAAAAATCGATAAAGCTTCGCTGAAGACCTTTGTTCCCATTTAATTGTGCAGAATTCTGAATTTTCGCAACGAAATATACCAGAAAACTAGCTAAAAACTACCTAGAATATCTTTAAAAAGAAGCAAAAAGAGTTTTACCCCAGGTGGAGTCGAACCCACGACCTCTAGATTAGTGGGCAAAACAACTAGCCATTACACTAAAGGTGAGACTGGAGTGAAAGGGTGAAAAGATGAAGCCAATCGCGCGGAAAACGGTGGTGGAGACGGGCGCCGAGGGGGAGCGAGGGAAATTTTGAAAATTCAATATTTCCAAAAATTGCAAACTCGCTTGATTGAGAAAACATTAGAAAACACACATTTAACCGTTTTTCTTGTATCACTGTTTTTAAACAATTTTGATAGGTCTTACAAGGGAAGGTTTTTCAGACGACGGTTGAGAATTTGCCCAAAATTTAAAAAAATTTGCATACTTATAGTTTAAGACATGCTCTATACGATGACGACAAAATTTTTAGCTCGTTCTCACTCCCAGGCCGAAAAACTTTGTCTGAAAGTTTGGGCCGATTTTTCCACGCAGCCGATCTCGGCTTCCTTCTCTACCAATTCCGCTGGAGAAGAAAAGATCGGTTGTGTGGTGTTGTGGTAAGAGGGTGACTCATTAGGATTGACTATGCTGGTTCGAACCCCACTGGGGTGAAACTTTTTTTTTGCTTTTTTTGAAACTAATTTTTGATTCCAAGTTTGCCCCCCTAGGCACTATATGACAATTTTTGATTAATTTCAAAAGTTTTCAAAAAAAAATTCATGAGAGTTTGATGAAAAGTTAGAAAATAGTCTTTTTAACCGGGCATTACATCATCCTATCGTTAAAAACGAAAGCTTCAGCCTCTGAAAACTGATCAATTTTGCTCTTTTTGAGGTGGAGTACTGTCAAATCGATCACATACAAGAATTGAACCTATTTCTATAGGTTTCAGTTAAGTTCAAGCGATATTTCAGAAATTAGGAACTGTCAAAGTTCTAACAACAATCAGATTTTGGAAATTTTTTGAGCCCAAAAAAATGTTCAAAAAATCACTTTTGCCATGTGGGGGACCCCATGGTGATTTTTTCAAAAGTTTTCAAAAAAAAATTTTTTTTTTGAAAATGTTTAAAAATTGTTTCAGAAGGTAGAAAAATGTTCAAAAATTAGTTTTGCACTCGAAAAAAACCCTGTAAACCTAATTTTTAACCTCGAAAAATGCATGTTTTTGGTCAAAATTCAGTACTGAAAGCACATTCAGAGGCCATATTTCGGCTCCTTTTGAGAACGGGCTAAAAATTTTTTTGGATTCGGATTCAGCATGTTCGAAAGTACATTTGTACAAATTTTGGGCAAATTTTCAATCGTTGTCTGAAAAACCTTCCCTTGTTAGCTTTTTTAAACTTTATTTTTTTCAAAATAAAAACTAAACGTTTCCTAAAAATAAGGCTTTAATTGAATTCTGATGTATTTCAAAAGGAAACCCCCACAAAACCATCTAGAATATCTTCAAAAAGAAGCAAAAAGAGTTTTACACCAGGTGGGGTCGAACCCGCGACCTATAGATTGGTGGGCAAAAACACTATCCTTTACGCTAAAGACGTCACTGGAGTAACAGGGTGAAAGGAGGTAGCCAATCGCGCGGAAAACGGTGGCGGCCACGTTCGCCGAGGGGTGAGCGAGGGAATTTTAAATTTCAAAATTTCAAAAAATTGCAAACCTGCTCTATTGAGAAAATCTCGAAATTCCTTGTTTTTTCGAGTTCTAGCCGGAATTTTGAATATTTTTTTTTTTCGTTAAATAACAAAAAAGCTTCAAAATCTTTATTATGTTGAATAACTATATTCTAATACATACAAAGGGCGGGAAATTTGAAAAATTCAAAAAATCGAAAAAAATTAAACTTTCTCAGCAATCGCAATGGCACCCTTGCATCCAGTTTGAATGATCCATTTGAGTGCCGAGTAGGCGGGAGCCTGAAAATTTGAATTTTTCAAAAATTTCAAATTTGGCGCCAAAAAAGCCCAATTTTCAAAAATTCTCAATGGAGCGCACTTTCAAACCGTCGTGCTCGATGCCGGTGTCATGATGATGCAATTCTTCATCTCGAAGACGTGTCAAAATCTTCAGAAGGTCCTTATGGGCTTCTGGATCGTCGGCGAGGAGTTCTGGAAGAATTTTGGGAAACTGTAGTTGGCTAGGATTACTGTAGCCATCTAGGATTACTAAAGATACATTTTTTATAGATTACTGTAGCATCACCAATAGATTACTGTAATCCTATAGGGTTACTGTAGCTCTCTGGGTTACTGTAGCTTTTTTCCCGGGTGACTGTAGCACCACAAAAGGGGTTTGCTTGGGTTACTGTAGTTATCTAGGATCGCCAGGGGTGAATTTTGGATTACTGTAGCATCCCCAAAGGACTACTGTACTCCTATAGGGTTACTGTAGTTTTCTAGGAATACTGTAGGGGTACTGTAGGGGTACTGTAGTCTGCTAGGGGTACTGTAACCATCTATCTTTTGAGTTACAAAACTTCAACTTTGGGTTACTGTAACTTCTTGGATTACTGTAGTTTCACTGGATTACTGTACCTTTCAACTGATCATTGTAATGTTGTCCAATCAGCTCCTCAACTGCAATCGTACACGCCATTGCTCCTTCTTTTCCCAAAAGAGCCGAGCCGACGCCTGGAAATTTGAATTTTGCGGAAAAAATGCAAATGCGCTCTATTGACAATTTGCTCAAAAATGCATTTTTCGACATCCAAAATTAGTTTTTAAGCGTCAAATATAGTTTAGAAGGGCTTTGAAAGCAAAATTGAGCATTTTTAGGCGAAAAAACGCAAGTGCGCTCTATTGATAATCTGCTAAAAAACGGCGAAAATGCGATACTTGGGCTTTGAAATATGC
This sequence comes from Caenorhabditis briggsae, assembly GCF_000004555.2. Taxonomy (NCBI): domain Eukaryota; kingdom Metazoa; phylum Nematoda; class Chromadorea; order Rhabditida; family Rhabditidae; genus Caenorhabditis; species Caenorhabditis briggsae. The sequence goes on along the minus strand of NC_013490.2, from coordinate 13,081,536 downwards.
ATTTTCGGGTTTAAATAATGTATTAAAGGCAAAAATACGCATTTTTGAGCAAAAAAATGCAAGTGCGCTCTATTGAAAATTCGCTCAAAAATGGAGGAAATGCGATATTTGAACTAGGAAAATATCGTTTTTAGGCGCCAAATTAGATTTGAGAGGGTTTTGAAAGCAAAAATGAGCATTTTAAGACAAAAATTGCAAGTGCGCTCTATTGATAATTCGCTCAAAAACGGAGAAAATGCGATAATTGGACTGAGAAAATGGTTTTAGGCGTCTAATTTGTTTTCGAAGGGCTTTGGAAGCAAAAACGGGTATTTTTTAGCAAAAGTTGCAAATGCGCTCTATTGATAATTTTCTCAAAAACGGTGAAAATGCGATATTTGGACTTGAAAATAGGTATTTTATGCTGAAAAACTATTCAAAATCGAATTTAGCACTAAAATTGCATTCTTGAGGAAAAATTGCAAGTGCGCTCTATTGACAAAATCTCTAATTTTTGTCTAAATGGAGCGCAAATGCATCTTTCGACCCCCAAAATACGGTTTTAGGCGTCAAATCTTGTTTGTGAGGCAAAAATGAGCATTTTTAGAGAAAAATGCAAGTGCGCTCTATTGATAATTTGCCTAAAAATGGAGCGAAATTGAATTCTTAGGATATAAAATGCCGTATGTTCTGTATTTTATGCTCAAAAACGATTCAAAATCGAATTTAGCGCCAAAAATGTATTTTCAAGCAAAAAATTTACAAGTGCGCTCTATTGATAATCTGCTCAAAATTCAGGTTCAATGGAGCGAAAATGCGATATTTGGAATGGAAAATATGGTTTTTGGTTTAAAATCATGTTTAGAGGCAAAACCGGGCATTTTTAAGAAAAAAAAATGCAAGTGCGCTCCATTGATAATTTGTCGATTTTCACCATTTTTTAACGTTCCTAGGTCAAAATTCCTCGATTTTTTTGGTTTTTCGGGTCAAAAATCGATTCAAAAAATCAAAAAATCAATAATCACCAAGAGCATAGGCGGCAACACTGAAAACCGGCGAGAATATGGTATGCGGCACGTTATGCTTCGCCGCCAGACGTTCCATCGTATCCAAATGCTCCTTCTCCTCGTCCCACATTTTTCGGATCACCGAGCCGACCGAACTGCCTGGAAGAGGAAGTTTTCTAGGCCATGGGAATTTTGAATTTTCGCTAAAAAAAATTTCGAAAAGAAATTTTTCTTCCAAAAAAATTCAAAATTTTCAGAATTTTTTTTTCTAAAAATTGGAAAAAAATTGGTGGCCTAGAATTTCAAAAAAACTCGGCCATGGCCTAGAAAACTAAAAAAGTTAGGCCACCAATCTTTTTGGGCTAAAAAACCCGATTTTCAACATTTTTCGGTCGATTTTTCTAGATTTTTAGGTCTTTTTTCGGATTTTTTATCGATTTTCAGCATTTTTGGGTCGATTTGTCTCAATTTTTCAGTGATTTTCAGTATTTTCAGCACCTTGCAGCACTGCCAGCTGTCCTGCATAGATCCTATCAGCTCCCAGTTCTCCAGCATGATCGACTCGAATGATTTTCTCGATCAACGCCTGACGAGCAGCCGATTGCTGATGGGCGTGGCGAACGATGACTCGGAACATTTTTTTTTTGGATCTGGATTTGGCGGGAAATTCAAAAAAATTCGAAAATAAATCGAAAAATCGATTTTTGACCTCAAAAACATTCATGGTTTCAGCCATTTTTAGGTCGTTTTAAGCCAATTTTTTGGGGATTTTTCTTGAAAAAAGTCATGTATAGATTCAAAAAAAATCAAAAAAATAAATTAAAAATCGAGAGAAATCTTTGGGAAATCAATGGAAAAAAGTGAAATCACAGCTAGAAAAAAAGGGAAAAAACAGGCGGAAAAAATCAATAAATTACATACATTTCAATGTACTGTGGGACGGACCGGATATGTACAGAAAACAAGAGAATTAGAGAAAAAAAAAGCAAAAAATCGATTTTTAGGTCATTTTTGGGGCATATTCAGGGGAAAAACATGCAAAAAATCGGAATTTTCAGAACAAAAAATTGAAAAAATCGAATTTTTTGCCATTTTCAGGTGATTTTTTTTGCTGAAAATTGAAGAATTTTTCGAAAAAAATACCAAAATATCGAATTTTTGGCTGAAAAACGGAAATTTTTAATAGCGAAAAATGCGAAAAGGTCGATTTTTAGGTCACTTTGGGGCATCTTTAGGAAAAAAAAAAAGCAAAAAAATCGATTTTTTCAGTCAGAAAATCGCAAATTTTGGCTGAAAACGGTTAATTTACATAAAAATTGAATTTTTGAGTGATTTTCAGACGATTTTCAGTAGAGTTGAGCCGTTTCCAGCCCATTTTGGACTATTTTAAGCCAGTTTTTAGGCTGAAAATACCTATTTTTACCTCTGAAATCCACAAAAAAACGTCTCAAAATTTCAAAAAAAAATCAAATTTTTTGGATAAAAAAAGAGTCATTTTCAGGCTATTTTGGACTTCTTTCAGTTAATTTTGATCACTAAAATACACAAAAATCAACACAAAATTCCAAAAAAAAACCAAAATTTTCGAGACATTTTTAGGCCAATTTTCATGCTTGTAAGATCATTTTCAGCCATTTTCAAACGATTTTTCTCGAATTTTTCACTCTAAAATCCCCCAAAATCACCCCAAAAATTCAAAAAAAAAAACCAGAAAATCACAAAAAAAAAAGATCCTAAATTTAATGATAAACGACACCATCATGAGTGTGTCCATGGCTTCCTTCTCCTCCTCCATGACTGTGCCCATGAGATCCATGATCATGGCTATGCCCATGATCTCCCCCATGACTGTGTCCATGGTCCTGTTGTCCCCCATGAGAGTGCCCATGATCCTCCGCTCCTGCCCCATGACTATGACCATGACCTCCTCCGTTATGAACGTGTCCATTGGAGTACTGTACTTCTCCTGCCGACCATGCCGCATCCTTGACCACTTGTACGGTAAGTACCGTAATTACTGACGACAGCTTCTCTGTGACATGAGCAAGCACATTCTGCTCATCGGCTTCACGACGGACACGCACGTCTACAGTACCCACCTGAAAAGTCACATTTCAGATTTTCAGGTTTTCAGATTTCTCAAATTTTCAATTTTTGAGATTTTTTAATGTTTAAAATTATGTGTTAGAGGCAAAAATGAGCATTTTAAGCAAGCAATGCAAATGCGCTCTATTGATAATTTGCTAAAAATTCAGTCTCAATGGAGCGAAAATGCAATATTTGAACTTGAAAATATGGTTTTTCGGCTTCAAATGAGGATTGCTCAGGCTTTGGAAGCAAAAACAGGCATTTGTAAGCAAAAAATGCAAATGCGCTCTATTGATAATTTGCTCAAAAACGGTGAAAATGCGATATTTGGACATGAAAATCTGGTTTTTAAGCGTCAAATTAGGTTTAATTAAGCTTTGGAAGCAAAAACGGGTATTTTTTAGCAAAAAATGCAAATGCGCTCTATTGATAATTTGTCGATTTTCACCATTTTTCTACTTTTTCAGATCAAAATTACTCGATTTTTTGGCTCAAAAATTAGAAATTTCCACTTCAGCTATAAAACCCTCACCAATTGATTAAAATCCAACTGCCAAAACCTTCCACTCTTCAGCTCGAGTACTCCATCGATATGGGACGCTTCGGATAGGCATCTGGAATTTTTTAAACGCTAAAAATATGCATTTTTAGCTTTACAATAGATTTTGAGACTTAAAAAGTCATAATTTCAGGGATTTTTCAGACAACATGGGCATTTTTGAAGGCCAAAAACCGCAAAAATTCACTATTTTGAGTGGAAATTTAGGGTTTTTCAGCAATTTTGGGTTCAAAAATCGCAATTTTCGACGTTTTGCCAGCTTTTTCAAAGCTTATAAAGCTCAAAAATCCATAATTTTGGGGATTTTTGAGACAAAAATCGGCATTTTTGGAGTCCAAAAAGGGCAAACATCCACTATTTTGAGTGGAAATTTAGGGTTTTTCATCAATTCTTGGGCTAAAAATCGAATTTTTCAGCGTTTTTATTAGTTTTTGAGCCCCAGAATCCAATTTTCAGCTTCGAATACCCAAAAAATCAATAAAACGAACCGATCAATTTGATTAATCAAGTGCGGGGGCGTCGTTTGGAGCAGTATCATTCCAGTATAAGTGGATAGGGGCCACATTGTAGAGAACACGGCAACCGAGAGAATCAGACAGCACACAGGGTCCGCCCACGCGAAATCGTGTCTGAAAATAGGGGATTTTAGGGTTTTGGGACAATTTTCAGCCATTTTTTTGTAGTTTTTAGCTGAAAAATAGTGGGAAAATCGGGATTTCGTGACTGAAAATTGACTTTTTAGCTGAAAAATTGGGATTTCCTGGCTGAAAATGACCTTATTCAGCTGAAAAATAGCGAAAAATAGGGATTTTCAGGCCAAAAATCCTTTTTAGCTCGAAAATCGGAGATATTTTCGGCTGAAAATAAGTTTCTTAGCTGGAAAATTCTAGCAATTTCAGGCTGAAAATGGCATTTTTGGGTGGAAAATTGGGTTTTTAAGCCAAAAATGGACTTTTTCAGCTTGAAAATGATGAAAAACGCAGGTTTTTAGGCTGAAAATGGACTTTTTCAGATTGGAAAAATGAAGAAGTTTTCGACTGAAAATGGCTTGTTAGCTGAAAAATTGGAACGATTTTTTGGCTTAAATTGAGTTTATCAGCAGACAAAAGTTAGTTTTGGCCGTTTTGGACCATTTCGGACCCTTCAGAGCCATTTCTATAGCTTTTTCGGCTGAAAATGGCTTTTTAGCTGGAAAATTGATGAAAAATCGAGGTTTTTAGTCATTTTTAATCTGTTTTCGACTATTTTCATGGCTTTTTCAGCTGAAAAAAAAAGTTATTTTTAGGCTAAAAATGATATGTTTCAGCAGAAAACGCTACTTTTTGGCCTTTTCGGACCATTTAAGACCTCTTTGAGCCATTTTACAGCTTTTTTTAGCTAGGAAATGACGAAAAATGCAGGTTTTTAGGCTGAAAATGAGTTTTTTAGCTGGAAAATCGGGTTTTTTCCGGTTGAAAATGAACTTTTTCAGCTTGGAAATATTAGAAAAATAGAGGTTTTTAAGCTGAAAACAACTGTTTTAGCTTGAAAATTGGAGCAGTTTTTAGGCTAAAAATGATATTTTTCAGCTGGGAAAAGCTATTTTTGGTTTTTTTTAGACCATTTTATAGCTTTTTTCAGTTAGGAAATGATGAAAAATGCAGGTTTTTAGGCTGAAAATGATCTTTGTAGCTGGAAAATTGAAGAAATTTTCGACTGAAAATGAGTTTTTTAGCTGGAAAATTGTGACTTTTAGGCTAAAAATGATCCGTTTTAGCAGAAAAAAAAAAACTATTTTTGGCCGTTTTGGACCATTTTGGACCTTTCAAAGCCATTTTATAGCTTTTTTAGCTAGAAGATAATGGAAAAAGATCTTTTTGAGCCATTTATTTAGTAGGAAAATGATGGACAATCGAGGTTTTTGAGTCATTTTCAGAGTTTTTAAAGGTTCTTCCAGCTAGATATTGATGAAACCAGGGTTTTTGGCTCTCGAAATACCACTTTTTCAACATTTTCGGCCTCAAATTCCCCCATTTTCAAGCTTAAAACTCACTTAAAATGCTCGCAAAGCATCAAAAGTCCACTCGTCGTCGCCGCCAACAGTACCATCGAGTTGATACGTGGCAGTAGGAGCCGAGAGAGTCCAGGAATCACAAAACAGACGGCATGGGACAAATCGGCGGCGTGCTCCTGAAGACTTGAAGCCGTCGCCGAGGTGAGAACATGTTGGAAGGGCTGATTTTTGAGAGCGTAGGCGGAGAGCAGGAGGGCAACGGAGGTGGCGGCGGAGCCAACGAAATAAGGCCATCCTCCACCTGGAAATTCGGATTTTTAGCTTGGAAATCGATAATTTTAGGTTCTAAAAGTGGGAAAATTCAATTTTCGGAACAAAAATAACGATTTAAAGCACCAAAATCAGCTTAAAATGAGATTTTAGAGCTGAAAACCAACTATTTTTAGATTTTGAAAGCTAAAAATCGGTAATTTTTGCTCGAAAATAGCTATTACTAGTTCAAAAATATGCCGAAAACTCAATTATTAGCACACAAATCATCTCGAAATGAGATTTTAGAGCTAAAAACCAACTATTTTTCGATTTTTTCAGCTAGAAATTGGTAATTTTCATTACTTTTATGCGATTTTTGAGACTATTTGGAGCTTAAAAAGTAAATTTTGACACAAAAATCACAATTTTTAACGAAAAAAAAAATTTAAAACGAAAATCAGCTCAAAATGAGCTTTTAAAAGCAAAAATGGGCTATTTTCCGATTTTTCAGCTGAAAATCGGCTATTTTGGCTCGAAATCGAACTTTTTGGTGATTTTTCAGCTATTTTATAACTCAAAATAGCGAAGTTTAGCTCGAGAGCTGCTATTTTCAACGATTTTAGGTTCAGAAATCGCCTCAAAATAGGGTTTTTTCAGCTAAAAATCGTTAATTTGAGGTGCAGACTTGATCATTTTCGCTGAATTTTTGCTAATTTTAAGTTCAAAATGTCCAAAAATTATCTTAAAATAAGAATTTTTAGCTAAAATTCAGCTATTTTCAGGTTCAAAATTGATGGTTTCAGAATAAAAATGAGCGATTTTTCTATTTTCCGAGCTCAAATTTCATATTCTAGACTGAATTTTCACTATTTTTAGCGTTTTTTTTTAACTAAAAACCCACCAATTTCCTCCACCTCATGCTCATGAGCGGCCGATGCGTCATGCGATCCATGATGGTCCGGCGATAGCAAGTGCTCGAACGACTCTTTCGACAAAAAGATGGAAAACAGCTGGGCTAGCGTCTGAAAACCCCCCAAAATTCAAATTTCCCAGTCTTTTTTACCTACAGTAGTACTGAAAACGGCCAAAACCGGGACCCTCGCGAGCCCATAGCTGAATTTATGCGTTGGCTTATCAGTGATCGACATGGAGTAAAGCGAGGCGAACTGAGAGCAAAATGCAAAGATTGTAATCCACATTGCACTCATTATAACTGAAAAATCCCAAAATGTCGGTTATTTTAGGGTTAAAATACCTATAGAATGGCTTGTGGAGACGCAAAACGCCAAAATCCCCACACAGATGAGGCATACCAGCGTTGAGAGCAGCCCTCGCTTGCCTTGTGGATGGTTTAACGACCTGGACACCCATGCGAGACTGAACATCTGGAAATTTATATATTTTTGGAGTTTTTAAAAAATTTAAAAAATTTTCAAAAAATTCCAGAGCTCTATTTTCCAATTCTGAGGGGTTCTAGGCAATTTTAACATGAAAATTACGGGTTTTAACATCATTTTCGTCGATTTTAACATTGAAATTCCGATTTTTTGAGCTTTTTTGAGCTAAAAATCGCCGGAAAATGCACCCGGAACGCGTGGCTCGTTTAAAGGCGCACGCACTTTCCGGGATGGGTCTCGCCACGAAAACGGAGAACGCTCTCGAATTTGAAATCTTTGTCTGCATTTTTAATCGTGTTTTCCGCGTTTCCATGGTGATTTTAGGGGTGAAAATCGTCGAAAAACCCCAATTTTGCATCAAAAATCCGTTTTTAGCATGTTTAGAATGTATATTTCATCGATTTGCGATTGAAAATCCGATTTTTCGATTAGGAAATTGATGACACAAATTTTCTGTTGAAAAAGAGAAAAAATTCTGCAAAAACTAGCTGGAAATCGTTTTAAGAAACCAATAAAAATGAAAAAAGTAGGATTTTAGCTGGAAAAATAATGAAATTTTGGAAAAAAAAAAAGAATTTCCTATATTTTTTTCGCGGAAAAAAATATTTTCTGAGTCATTTTGCCTCCTTAAAACACATAGAAATGCTTGCTGAACACCTAAAAAGCACTGTTTTCTCGAAAATTTCAGAAAAAAATGCGATTTTTTAACCTTTTGTGCATTCTTTGTTCAAACCTCGGCACCTGAACAAATACATAGTTTTTCAACATTCCAAGCTGTAAAAGTTGAAAAAATTGATTTTCACCCGATTTTCACCATTTTTTGCTATCAAAAACTGTATTTTCCCCTATTTTTAGAAGACTTCGCTTCTAAAATCAGATAATCCCTTATTTATCATCTCCTGTACTTCATATGGACTCTCTTTCCACTATATAACGTAAAAATTTTGCTATTCCCGCCAAATATCGCTTAATCCCTTCCGATACACATAATCCTCATGCATTTCCTCCTAAAATTTGCTATTTTATTTCAGAAAACATGTCGAAGCAGCCACAAGTTCTCTGGGCCCAACGCGAATCCCTCCTCTTCATCACCATCGAGGTCGATGATGCCAAGATTGAGAAGCTCGAGGGAGAGGGAAATAAACTGTTTTTCCAGTGAGTTTTGGAGCATTTTTAGAGCTAAAAACTATAATTTCTAGGAAAACATTGCTTAATTTGGTATAAATTAGCTAAAAACTTGAATTTTTCAGAGGAAGCAGCAAGACTGACAAGTACGAGACCACACTCGAGTTCTTCGACGAGATCGATGGAGCCTCCGTGAAGCACACTGGATCCTCCACCCGTGTCGTCGAGATCACCATTCAAAAGAAGACTCCAAAATGGTGGCCACGTCTTCTTGCCACCAAGGGAAAGGTTCACTGGTTGAAGGTTGATTTTGGAAAGTGGAAGGACGAGGATGAGGATGAGGAGGTCGACGAGGCTGCTGCTGGAGTTGGAGGTGGACTTGGAAACGGATTCGACCTGAATCAGTACATGTCCTCGTTGGGAGGAGCCGGCGGTGGTGCTGACTTCAACGGGCTCGATGATGAGGATGATGGTAAGGGAAATTTTGCATACTTGTAAAATTTCGGGCCCGGCCCGGAAGGCCCGATAGCAAAAATTTTGTCATTTCGAACCGAAGCTAGAGCTGTTATACACAGCGAAATATATAGAGAAGTGCTGGGATCGACTGATTTGAACCAAAGATCCAAACATCTTGCAACTATCTTTTCACTTATATTGCTCGATTTTGAGATTTTCAGCTCAAAACTAGTCATTTTCAACTGGAAATCTCATTTTTCTGAAAATTTCCAAAATTTCCGATCAATATTAGTTCCGACTATTTCAAAGCAATATCTCCATACTTGTAAAATTCCGGGCCGGCCCGCCAGAGCCCGAGCCCGGAATCCAGGCCGGGCCGGGCCTGAGGAAAATTTCAAGGCCCGGGCCCCGCAGCAAAAATTTCTTTGTTCAAACCTCGGCACCTGAACAAATACATAGTTTTTCAACATTCCAAGCTGTAAAAGTTGGAAAAATTGATTTTCACCCGATTTTCACCATTTTTTGCTATCAAAAACTGTATTTTCCCCTATTTTTAGAAGACTTCGCTTCTAAAATCAGATAATCCCTTATTTATCATCTCCTGTACTTCATATGGACTCTCTTTCCACTATATAACGTAAAAATTTTGCTATTCCCGCCAAATATCGCTTAATCCCTTCCGATACACATAATCCTCATGCATTTCCTCCTAAAATTTGCTATTTTATTTCAGAAAACATGTCGA
>NC_013490.2:13004199-13071751 GCF_000004555.2 Caenorhabditis briggsae | reverse complement strand
AAATGAGATTTTTCGGATCAAAATTTGAAAAGTTCAGAGATTTTCATACTTGTAACGGGCCGGGTCGGGCTTTTTCCCGAATTTCGGAGGCCCGGCCCGGCGGGCCTGTTATTCCACAAGCTTTGAAATTTTCAAAAAACACATAAGGGGGGGACCCTTATGTGATTTTTTTCGATCAAAAAAATTTTTTTCGAGTTTTTTAAAAATATTTTTTGATCAAACAGGCAAACAATCCAAAAAGCACAAAAAATATAAAAAATTGTATTGAGAGCTCAAAATTCGGTTCAAAATGACAAAATTTTTGCTACCGGGCCCGGGCCTTGAAATTTTCCTCAGGCCCGGCCCGGCCTGGATTCCGGGCTCGGGCTCTGGCGGGCCGGCCCGGAATTTTACAAGTATGGAGATATTGCTTTGAAATAGTCGGAACTAATATTGATCGGAAATTTTGGAAATTTTCAGAAAAATGAGATTTCCAGTTGAAAATGACTAGTTTTGAGCTGAAAATCTCAAAAATCTGCCTTTTTGAGCTGAAATTTAGCTGCAAGTTGACTGAAAATTTGGCTTAAATCTGAGATCCCGAAAATTCTCTGAAAATTTCGCTGAAAATATCCGAAATCTGCATTTTTGTGACAAATTTTTTGTCTTTTTTGAGCTCAGAATTTAGCTAGAAAAATCAATTTTTCATCACAAAATCTGTCTTTTTTTAATCTGAAAATTTGTCTAAAAATCTCCGAATTCTGTCTTTTTTGTGCTGAAAGTTTAGCTGAAAATCTCCGAAATTGATCTCTTTCGAGCTGAAAATATATTCAGAACACTATGAATTTGACAAAGATGACCAAGACGATGTATATAATCCACATGGTCATGTTTCAGACATGCCAGACCTTGAGGACAACGAGGAGGAAGAGGGAGACGAGGGAAAGGCCGAGATCAAGGCTTAAACGACTTCCAGATCCATTGAAATCCTAAATTTCCCCAATAAATAATGCATTCGTTAATCTTTAATTTAATTTCTTTTTTTTCTCTTTTTCTCCTTGAAATTCCCCGGATTTTTCAACAGTTTGTGAACGTCTTTTCCGTATCTCATTCACACAGATTCTGTTATTCTATTCCCCATTTTTCTATTGTATCCCACACCTCATTTTCCATATATAATTGTTTTTGATCTTTATAAGTAAAGTGATATCTCCCCCCCGAAAGAAAAAATACTCGAAAATTTTGGATTTTTTAGTGTTGTTGACTCCTCAAATTCTATTCTTCTTTGTGTTTTTTCTCGAAATCTGAAAAATATAAAAAACTTGAAGAAAATGGCTCACCTGGTGTGCCCGATGTGCAGTGAGACGCTCAGCGAGGAGGGCTCTCACTTTTTCAAGCATTTTAAATATAAGCAAGTGTTTTTGTTTGAAAAAAAAACTAAGAATAACCAAATTTGGGATTTTCTAGGAGATATGCATGCGGAGAGAACGATTGTACGCATCAATTCTATACAGAAGCCGAGAGAAATGCACATTGCTCGGCGAATAATCATAAAAGATCGTTTCAGGTAAAAAATGCGGTTATTTTGCTCTAAAAAACGAGTTTTCCGGCTCAAGTTGGCGGATTTGTCTGAAAAATCGCAATTTTCAGTTCAATTTTGCTCTGAAAATGAAAAATGAGTTTTCTAGCTCAAAATATCAATTTTTAGCTCTATTTTCCTTTAAAAATTGAAAAAGTTTTCGACCTTAAAATGCTTAATTTTCGCTCAAAATTCGTTAAAATCCTCTGAAAAATTGAAAATTTCACTCAAAAATTCCACTAAAACTCAATTTTTGCTGCGATTCCATAAAAAGTGGAACTTCGCTCTAAAAATTCGAAAAAAAGACAATTTTTCAGTCGAAAAACACTAAAACTGACGTTTTTGATCTGATAGTGAAAATCAGCAATTCTAGCGCCCAAAACTTCAGAAATAACTCTAAAAATTCAGCAAAAATGAAATTTTGAGCCTGCATTTGCTAGTTATTCGCTCAAGTTTTTCTAAAAAGTGATTTTCAGCCCCCACTGTATCCCGAAAAACTTCAGACATTACTCTAAAAATTGAATTTTTCAGATTAATGACCTTTTTAAAGTGTAAAATGACTATTTCAGACTATTTAAGAGCTCAAAAAAGCGGTTTTCAGCTCCCAAAAATCATAAAATCAACGATTTTTTTTCCAGAAAACAGTGAACTCATACATTGATCGAATTTCAGCTTAAAGTTGGCCATTTTCAGCCAAAAATCACCTGTTTCAAGCCTAATTTTTCATACTAAAAATGTCCAGTTTTACTCGGAAAATTTCACAAAAATGAGATTTTCAGCCCCAATTCCATAAAAACGAGCTTTACTAGTGTAAAATGACTACTTCAAAGCTCAAAAAAGGGATTTTCAGCTCTAAAAAGTCCAAAATCGACGATTTCTTATTTCCAGAAAACAGTGAATCCATACATTGATCGAATGATCACCCAATTGGTAGAAGACGCGAAACACTTGGCGATGACGAATGATATGGAAGTAGTGATTGCGAATCGTTGGGGAGGAGGAGGAGATTCTGAATCTCACTCTGAACTTCTGAAGACGTCAGAAGTGGTGAAGCAGAGAAAGAAGAGAGTGACGTCGTCGTCGTCATCTACGATGACTCCAGTGACCAAGAAGACGAGAACGACGCCTGCTGTGAAGATTTCCACGTCTCCATTCGCCTTTTTGAGCAGCAGCACCACCACTTCTGGAGCAGCGTCTTCTTCTTCGAATATAAAGTATGGATTTTCGAAATTTAGGAATTTTAGCGATTTCCAGTATCTTAATCTCAAAATTGGCTGGAAAAAAACAAGAAAAAACGAAAAATAACCCCATTAAAGGTCTAAAAATGGCCTTGAATAGCCTAAAATTGACTGATTTTTACGATTTCTTCTAGCTAAAATTGAGAAAAAATCCATTGAAAGCTCACTATTTTTGGCTGAAAATGCTGAAAATGCCAAAAAACTGGCTTTAAATAAACTGAAAAATCACTGAGGATCACTGAATTTTTGGCTGAAAATTACCTAAAAATCTCACTACTTTTGGCTGAAAAACACTGAAAAATTAGGGAAAAAACATTGAATTTTTAGCTTGAATTTTTAGCTTTGAAAAATCCCCGCAAATCCTCAAAAATTACAAATTTTGCAACCAAAAAAATTGAAAAATCTCCTATTTCCACCTGAACATTGCTCCATTTTCGCCAAGTTTTTCCTGAAAAATGCACTTCTGGAAACCTCAAAAATCATGAATTTTCGAAATCTGAGCAATCTAAAAGTGCCCATTTTCAGTTACATAATTTTTGGTTAGGGTTTGATAAGAAAATCCATTTTGAGCTTCAAAAAATTATGATTTTTATCGATTTTGAACGAATTTCAGCTCAAAAAAGTCATTTTTCCTTCTAGAAACCTTCTGAAAATTCATGAAAACCCAACCATAAAATAATTAAAAACCCTAAAAATAATTAAAAAATCACGATTTTCAACCGGATAATTTGGAAAAACCCCTCATTTCCAGCATTTTAAAAATCTAGAAATTGACCGTTTTTTGCCTAGTTTCACTGAAAAATTCACTTCTAGAAACCTGAAAATTCCCCATTTCCAGCCCTCCGACTCCGCCCACTCCATCCCCAACCGCCACCGTCCAACCAGCCCCTTCTTCTTCGGCAATAGTGGATTCAACGACTTCAGATCACAATATCCCGATTCCACCAGCACCTCCACCGCCTACCACACGAAAACCAAGAAATCAGAGACAATCGGAGAGCTGCTCAACTGGACCACACAATCAGACGTACGAGGAGATGTCGGCACTGGATAAACTGATTGGATGGTTCGATCCGAATGTTCCAGAGAGACAGGATGCTGCCAAAATCAAGTGCTCAGTTTGTCACAAGGAAATAGTCTATGATTATAGTTAGTTTTCGCTGGAAAATGCCCGGAATTTCGGTTGAAAGTTGGAGAAAAATAGCAAAAAATGACATTTTCCTCTACTTTTCAGCTTTTTTTTCGCATTTTTCACAGCCAAAAACTGAAAAAAAAGTTAAATGTGGAAAAAAATGGCTTTAAAAAATACGAAAATTAACTGAAAATTTGGCTGGAAATGCTCGAAATTCTGAGAATTGGCTGAAAATTTGGCTCAGAATCGGAAACTCCGAAACTGGCTGAAAATCTGAAGGTATGAAAATATAGCTCAAAATTTGAAATTCCTAAAATTGGCTGGAAATGAGTATTCCTTTTTTTGCTGAAAATTCTGTAAATTGGCTGGAAATTTGGCTGAAATTTTGTGAATTGGCTAAAAATTTAGCTGAAAATCTCCAAAATATGTTCCTAAATTCAGAAAATTTGGCTGAATTTCGCTCAAAATCTGGATTCTTTGAGCTGAAATTTAGCTGAAAATCCAAAACTCTGAAGGTTGGCTGAAAATTCGGCTCAAAAAATCTGAAATTCCGAAGATTGACTGACTGAAAATCAAGCTTTTTAAAATGCTCAAAATCAATTTCAGCTTCATTTTGCCTGATTTTTCAAAATTGGACTTTAAAATTTGGAATTTTGGCTGAAAATTACCTGAAGATTTCGCTGAAAATCTCCAAAATCTGTAAATTTTTCAGTCATCCGCAAAGGACACGTCACCAGAGATCACATGGCGGCCGATGTGGCACCACAGGACTACGATGACATTCTGAAGAGTACGGTAAGCGAACCAGATTTTCAGATTCACCGAAAAAAAGGATTTTGGAGGAAATTTGGGTTAAAAAATAGCGATTTTTAGCTTCAAAAATGCTGGAAAAGCTCCTAAAATGCTAGAAAACGCAAATTTTTGAGCTCGAATTTGCCTAAAAATAGATGCAAAATGTCTGAAACGAAACGGGCCAAAAATGGTTCAAAAATCAGCCAAAAATGATCCTAAATTGGCCAAAAATGGTCCAAAATCGGTCAAAATTGGGCTAAAAAGCCTAAAATCGACCTTCTTCTCTAAAATCCCATTTCCAGATGGACCGATGCTACCCGGAAATGCCAAACTCGAGCCTTGCATGTCAACTATGCATGACTGGGTCGGATGTTCGTAAAACTCTCCGTCGTGAGCACATTGAGAAGTTCCATACGACCAGTTTGCCACCACTGACGTGTCCGTTGGACGGCTGTGGAAAAGGATTCAGAAGACAGTGCGATTTGAGTTCTCATATGAAGGAGGTAGGGCCGCAATCTATAGAAAAATGAGTAAAATGAGCCAAAAAAAACCCTGGAAAAATGAGTCAAAACATACATGTCACACTTTCATGAATGAGAGGCCAAAAATCTGACGAGCTACAAATTTTAGGCCATTTTTTTACCTTTCCAATTCAAAACTTGAAATAAAAATCTTTGTTTTTCACATTAGACCTCTACCAGTCGGTTTGAGCCCCCTCGGGGGCTCAACCTCCTGGCTTTCGTTCACTGTATCTTACACTTGAATTTCTAAAGTCTAGATTTTCCACTTTTCCGAGTGCCTGAAACTTCCAAGTATTTCGATTTTTAAATTTTGGATGTTACTAATATGGGAATTTCTAGATAACGTAATTTCTCCAATAGAAGCCCACATCTATTTGATGCCCACCTCTGATAAAACAGACGTACTTTTTTTTCATTTTCCTGATAATTTCTGTTAAGTCTTGTCGCTTTTTTGAGAAAAAAGATATCCGATTTTCTGAATTTCCGAGTTTCTACATGACAGAATACATGTTTCTTGAAAAGGGAATACAATTGTTTGATTTTCTAAAGTCTCGAATTTCTAACCTAAAATCCTTAATTGTTTCCGAATTCCTGAAATTTTGAATTACCCACATACATCAATATTTCTAAGCCTTTGGTTCGAGATCACAATGAAAGTATAGAGAAAAGGTTGCAATATTTTTGTAGAGAAAGCTAAAATTTGAGAAAGTTCGAGACCCTCATTTTTTGGAATTTTTTGGAATATTCTTGAACTTTTCTAGAACTTTCATGAATGTTTTGTGTCTTTTGGAGTTTTCTGCTTTTTTTCTAGAAGTTTTAGTATTTTCTGGAATTTACTGGAATTTTCTCAAACTTTCTGGAATTTTCTGGAACTTTCTGGAATTTTCTAGAATATTCTGGAGTTTTCTAGAGTGTTTAGGAACTTTCTAGAATGTTCTGAAAATCACTATTTTTGGCTGAAAATGGCTGAAAATCCCAAAATTTTTCCAGATTCACAAGGCAAGAATGTCGATACACAAGGACCAAACGTTCCAAAACATTCGCCGTCGTCGGAACGGAATGATCAACGAAATGATCAACAAATGCTTCCCGTGGTCTAGTTTGGAGGCGATGGAGAATAAGGCCATTGCATTGGTAGGCGATTTACAGCTAATTGTGGACTTTTAGGCTGAAAATCTGCTGAAAAACGAGATTTTCAGACAAATTTATAGCTGAAAATCGTGAATTTTGGCACTAAATTATGCTCAAAATGTCTTGTTTTATGTCAATATGTCAATTTTAGACGATTCTGTATGAAATTTGGATTTTTGGGCTTCAAAATTGGTGCAAATCACATGTTTGAACACATTTCAAGCTGAAAATCTTTATTTTTGACCCGAATTCAAGCTTACAATGAGTTTTAGACTAGGTTTAAGCTAAAAATTCCGCGTTTTCACTTGAAAATTCGGGCCTTTTGACCGATTTTATGCTGAAAATGGCGATTTTTGATCTTGACTGGCTTGAATTCATGCTCAAAATGATATTTTGGATTGATTTTCCGCGGAAAATCACGATTTATGACCTCGATTTACGGATTTTTGCTCAAATGGAACTAAATTCTGAACTATTTTAAGCTTTACAATGGCAAGTTTTCTTCATTTTAGGCCCAAATTGTTGCTCAAAATGACATTTTTCAGCTGAAAATCGCGGTTTCGGCTTGAAAATCGGAATATTGGGCACAAAATTTGGTCCAAAACGATTTTTAGGCGGATTTTAAGCATAAAATTCCGCGTTTTGACTTGAAAATCCGCTCAAAAACACATTTCGAGCTTGAAGACGTATGTTGAGCTGAAAATCTTCATTTTCAACCAAAATTCTGCTTAAAAGGGCCTTTAGACCGACTTCACGCTGAAAATGGCGATTTTCGACTTGAATTGGCTTGAATTCATGCACAAAATGATGTTTTAGACTAATTTTGGCTGAAAATCGCGATTTTTACATGCATTTACATGCTCTAATTGAATTTGGCAAGAAAATTAGTCAGAATAGTCATTTTTGACAAATGAAGTGCTGAAAGTCCTTATTTTAGGTCCGAAATTGATGCTCAGAATGACATTTTTGACTGATTTTGAGCCGAAAATCGCGATTTCGGCTGGAAATCGGCTCAATATGACTTTGAGCTCAAAATTGCCACATTTGGCACGAAATTTGGTACAAAACGATTTTTAGGCGGATTTTAAGCTGAAAATTCCTATTTTTGACTTGAAAATCCGCTTCAAAATGCCAATTTCAGAGCCTAATTTTCGAAATAGTTACAGAACAAAAGCGCCTCCTCTACGCCATCACTCGCGACGCCGACGGATTTGTCCAAAGATGTGCGACTCAGAGATGCTAATGTAAGGATTTTGCTGAAAACTGGACGAACATGGAAAATGACCTGAAAACACCGTGAAAATTCTTAAATTCTTGCTCAAATTCGAATTTCTCTGGAATTCAATATTAAATTCAAATTTCCAGAAGACCCGCCGCGCTCCACAATACAACACCACCGGCTCCTCGTCGTCCTCGTCGTCATCAGATTCAGAAGACGAATCGACGACACTGGCTACTGTAGAAGATCCAAACGGCACGCCAATCGACTTCTCGCGTGACGTCATCTACATTTGTCATCAATTCAACGCAGAAGTCACTCAGAAGTTGTCAGAACGAGCCGCGCCGATGCTTGTGAAGCGGGAGGCACGTGCTGAAGCCGTCGTTCTTAACGATGAACCGATGGAGGAGGAACCAGAAGACGACGTCAAAGAAGAGGAGGAACAACGGGAGGAGATGGAAGTTCCCAAAGTTGAAGACGTCGTTCAGAGGTACAAAAAAGCCTTCAGAATGGCAAAAAATTGAGGGAAAATAGCCCCAAAATAACCTCAAAAATCTGGATTGCTCATTCTAAAATCTAGGTCCTAGATCTCAAAAATATGCCAAATTTTTAGCTCATTTTCAGTCTGGTTTGACTAATTTTAAGGCTGTTTCCGTATTGCTCAGCCTAGAATCATCCTAGAATTCTGGCTCTAATCACTCCAGTTTTGCTCGAATTTTGCCTATTTTGACCCTAAAAATATTCCTGTTTTATTCAGGCCATTTGCAGTCTGATTTGTCTCATTTCTAGGCCATTTTTTGATTTTTTTCGCACATTGCTCAGCCTAGAATCTCCCTAGAATTCTGGCTCCAATCACTTCAGTTTTGCTGGAATTACGGACCTATTTTAGATATAGTTTTAAGCTAATTTTTAGTCTGATTTGGCTCATTTTTGCATTGCTCAGCATAAAAAAGCCCCCGAAATCTGGCTTTTATCAGCCTATTTTTACCCAAAAATGTCATATTGCTCAGCCTAGAATTTATCAAGAACAAGACTTTATTCATATCATTATCACACAATAAATCAGTTAGCATCACTCCTTGCTCGCCACGGCACTCGACTTCTCTTCACTCGCCTTCTTCTGCTTCTGATTTTGATTCTGATTCTTTTGCTCATCACCCGCCGACGGTTGCGTGGCTTCTACC
Source organism: Caenorhabditis briggsae (assembly GCF_000004555.2). Lineage (NCBI taxonomy): Eukaryota > Metazoa > Nematoda > Chromadorea > Rhabditida > Rhabditidae > Caenorhabditis > Caenorhabditis briggsae. Next base: position 13,062,979 of record NC_013490.2, on the reverse strand, counting down.
TTCAACGTCTTCTCATCATCGTTGAATCCTTTGAGACGCGCTTTTTCGAACATCGGAACCGCCTCCTCTAGTGTAATGTATTGCTTATCTTTGGGCGATTTGAAACCGTCCGGGATGCGTTTCGCGTCGCTGGAAATAAGGGTTTCTCGTTAGTAAGAGGTTAGAATGAGCTCGAAAATAGGTCAAATGGCCTGAAATTCGTCCAATTTCGGCCTGAAAAGGTTAATTAGGTCTGAATCAGCTCGAAAATCGCCAAACTGGGTCCGAAATTAGGTCAGAAATCGGTCATTTTTAGCCGATTTTTGGGGGGTCAGAAATGGGGTTTTCCAGTCATTTCCAGCCAAAATCCCCGAGATTTCTTACCGCTTGACCGGTGGCACCACCGGCGGTCCCTTTCCCATGCTAATCGCTCGTTCGGCGAGCTTCTTCAGTTCGGACATGTTGTTCTCGTTGTGATCCTCCGATTTCCTCTCGGCTTCGCTTTTTTTCTGGAAGAATTTTCGGTTGAAAATGACAGAAAATGAGTTAAAATACGCCATAGAGCATATAATAGACCAAAAAAGAGTCATTTTTGGCTAAAAATCATTCAAAAATGAGAAAAAATGGCCGAATTATGTCATAGAGCATATATCCCATATATAGTGCCATATAGAGCGTTTTTTTTTTTTGGCTTAAAAAGAGGCAAAATAGGTAATAGAGCATATGAAGTGCCATACAAAGCACTAAAAATTCACCTCTTTCGACATTTTCTTCGATTTGCTGTGTCGCTTGTCCGCGGACTGAGCGGTCGCGGACCGCGTGGCCGGCGTGGCCGTGGCGGCCGGTGTGAACGAGGAGGCCATCATCGGAGGACCACCACCGGGCGGATTCGGCGGTTGGCCAATGATACGTGTCGAACGAACATCCTTCTGTTTCTTTTTCGTGACACACATATCTTGATCTGCAAATTTTCGTGATTTTTGAGATTCTGGGAGCCCTAGAAAGCAAGATTTATATGCCCAAAAATTCCAAAAAACTAGCCTAGAAATCTGCAAGAATGGCCTAGAAACCTCAAAAACTAGACATGGCCGAGCTCTGAAATCTGGCATTCAGATGGCCTAGAATTCCTGGAAATCCTAGGCCACCCCTGCCTTTCCTTCAAAGACTCACACAATTGGAAGTAGATCTATTATTGAAAATTGTGTGTAAATTGAGGCTTTGAAGAAACAGAAGACTGCCTTTACTCTATCTAAAATTGAACTATCGGCGATTGTTCATTCATCGGCTCTCTTATAAGACCCCTCAATCCCAGTGATTTGGAGCCACTGATAAGAGAAAAGTAGATCAGTAGGAGAACACGCATGAAATACCGAGCCTTTTTGCCGTGAAAATGGTGACCTAGAAATCTAATTATTGGGATTCCTGGTCCCCCGGATTATGGGCTAGAAATCTCAAAATCCTTCCCTAAAAATCATTTTAAACTTGGCCTAGAAATCTCAAAAAAAGGTGGCCTAGCAGTCCCTAAAACCTGGCCTAGAAATCCAAAATGCCCCATGGCCTAGAAATCCCTAACAATCTGGCCTAGAAATCTCACGAAAAAATCACAAAAGAATGACCTAGAAATCGTTAAAAACCTGACCTAGAAACCCTTCTGAAAAGCCATAAAATCCCTAGAAGAATGACCTAGACATATTCAAAAATCTGGTCTAGAAATCTCAAAAAAGTGGCCTAGAAACCAAAAAAGTCTAAAGATCCCAAGGAGAATGGCCTAGAAATCCCCAAAAACTATGGACTAGAAATCCCTAAAAATCTGGCCAAGAAATCTCAAAAAAGTGGCCTAGAAACCAAAAAAGTCTAAAGATCCCAAGGAGAATGGCCTAGAAATCCCCAAAAACTATGGACTAGAAATCCCTAAAAATCTGGCCAAGAAATCTCAAAAAAGTGGCCTAGAAACCAAAAAAGTCTAAAGATCCCAAGGAGAATGGCCTAGAAATCCCCAAAAACTATGGACTAGAAATCCCTAAAAATCTGGCCAAGAAATCTCAAAAAAGTGGCCTAGAAACCAAAAAAGTCTAAAGATCCCAAGGAGAATGGCCTAGAAATCCCCAAAAACTATGGACTAGAAATCCCTAAAAATCTGGCCTAGAAATCCTGATAATGTGGCCTAGAAACCAAAAAAGTCTAAAGATCCCAAGGAGAATGGCCTAGAAATCCCCAAAAACTATGGACTAGAAATCCTTAAAAATCTGGCCAAGAAATCTCAAAAAAGTGGCCTAGAAACCAAAAAAGTCTAAAGATCCCAAGGAGAATGGCCTAGAAATCCCCAAAAACTATGGACTAGAAATCCCTAAAAATCTGGCCAAGAAATCTCAAAAAAGTGGCCTAGAAACCAAAAAAGTCTAAAGATCCCAAGGAGAATGGCCTAGAAATCCCCAAAAACTATGGACTAGAAATCCCTAAAAATCTGGCCAAGAAATCTCAAAAAAGTGGCCTAGAAACCAAAAAAGTCTAAAGATCCCAAGGAGAATGGCCTAGAAATCCCCAAAAACTATGGACTAGAAATCCCTAAAAATCTGGCCAAGAAATCTCAAAAAAGTGGCCTAGAAACCAAAAAAGTCTAAAGATCCCAAGGAGAATGGCCTAGAAATCCCCAAAAACTATGGACTAGAAATCCCTAAAAATCTGGCCTAGAAATCCTGATAATGTGGCCTAGAAACCAAAAAAGTCTAAAGATCCCAAGGAGAATGGCCTAGAAATCCCCAAAAACTATGGACTAGAAATCCCTAAAAATCTGGCCAAGAAATCTCAAAAAAGTGGCCTAGAAACCAAAAAAGTCTAAAGATCCCAAGGAGAATGGCCTAGAAATCCCCAAAAACTATGGACTAGAAATCCCTAAAAATCTGGCCAAGAAATCTCAAAAAAGTGGCCTAGAAACCAAAAAAGTCTAAAGATCCCAAGGAGAATGGCCTAGAAATCCCCAAAAACTATGGACTAGAAATCCCTAAAAATCTGGCCTAGAAATCCTGATAATGTGGCCTAGAAACCAAAAAAGTCTAAAGATCCCAAGGAGAATGGCCTAGAAATCCCCAAAAACTATGGACTAGAAATCCCTAAAAATCTGGCCTAGAAATCCTGATAATGTGGCCTAGAAATCCAGGCTCCGCGACGTTTCGAAAGTGCGACGTTTCGAAAGTGCGACGTTTCGAAAGTACGGGAATTAATGCTTTGAAAGCTTCAATTATACAAAATTATGTTCGAAATACCATTTAAACACCCAAATACAAGTTTTTGCTTTTTGTTCCATGCAAAAAAGCGCAAAGCTGTTACTTGCGAAACGTCGCGGAGCCGAAATCCAAATATTGAGATTCCTAGTCCCCCGGATAATGGGCTAGAAATCCCAAAAATTGGCCTAAAAATCCTAAAATCTGGCCTAAAAATCCCGAAATTTGGCCTAAAAATCCCGAAAATTGGCATGAAAATCCCAAAATCTGGCCTAAAAATCCAAAATTTGGCCCAGAGAGCCTAAAAATCACAAAAATTGGCCTAAAAATCCCAAAATCTGGCCTAAAAATCACAAAAGAGAAATCGTTAAAAACCTGGCCTAGAAATCCTTCTAAAAAGTCTAAAAATCCCTAGAAGAATGGCCTAGAAACCCCAAAAATTATTGGTCTAAAAATCTCACAAAAATCTGTCCAAGAAATCCCAAGAAGAATGGCCTAGGAATCTCTAAAAAATTGGCCTAAAATCCCAAAAAAAAAGTTACCTAAAAATATCAGAAAAATTGGCCTAGAAAACCTCAAAAAACTGGCCTAGAAATCCCAAAAACTCGGCCACTTCTAAACAATGAGTTTCAGCCCACAAGTGTACGGTAACGGGCCCCGATCTCCATACGAACCGATCGTTCCACCGCCATCTGAATCACCACCGGATCCATTGAATTCACGTGTCGAATCATCGGCAGTCTATTCTACGGAGAGAACTGATTATCGGTAGGTATTCTGAAAGTACCGTAATCTGAAAAAATCTGAAATTTTGGGCTGAAAATTGAAAAAAATTACTGAAAATGAATCTGAAAATCGATTTTAGCAGAATTTTCATTCTAGAAAATACTATGAAAATTCGAATTTCTGATCCAGAATGACAAATCTACAGTAATCCAAAATTATCGATTTTTTAAAATTTGGAAAAATCAATTTCCAAATCTACAGTACTCAACATTGGAAACATCCAATTTTCAAAACTACAGTAATCTACAGTAGTCAATAATGTAAAACCCTAGTTTTTTCGAAGTCTCCAAATTTCAAATCTACAGTAATCCAAAAATATCGATTTTTTGAAAATTGGAAAATTCAATTTTTCAAATCTACAGTACTCAAAAATGTCGATTTCCTAAACTACAGTAGTCTACAGTAATCCAAAAAGAATTCCAGATTTTTCGAAATTTTGCGTTTCAAATCTAAAATAATCCAAGTTGAGAAACGTCGATTTTTGGAAATTTGGAAAATACTTTTTTCAGCCAAAAATCCGAAAATTGTCTGAAATTGATGCTGAAAATCGATTTTAACATATATTATTTCTACAAATTCCCAAATCCAACGCTTCCCCCAGTTCCAGATCTCCATCCTCCCGCTCATCTCGTCCCCCATCGCGTGCTCCTCGTTCTCCATCATTCTATCAGCCAAGACGTTCAAATTCTCGATCCTCCACCACCTCCTACCATCGCAATCGTCCCTACAACCCCTCCATTGCTCATCACAACAATCCACGTGGCTATTCTGGAGGATCATCGTCATCATCTCGTCACTATCCATCATCGTTTCGTAGTGGTGGTGGTCAGAATAGCTATCAGAATAGCTATAGTGGCTCGTCGTCACGTCATCGTGGATCTTCAGAATACAATTCTAGAAGCTCAAATTCGTCGCATTCGTGGCGCTCGTTTAGCAATCGTAACGATAATAGAAATAATTCTAGTGGAAATGGATGTTTTTGAAATTTTTTTAGAAGAATTTTGGCTTAAAATGACCAATTTTGGACCCAAAAATTGTAATTTCTGGGTTAAAAATGAGCAATTTCGGATCTGAAATTTGGCTTAAAATGAGCAATCTTTGAGCCAAAAACCTGTAACTCGTTTTCTTTTTTCTTCTTATCATATCTATATATCAGATTTTAATCACTTTTTTTGACCCTAAAATTTTCTTGATTCCCCTTTTTTGTTAAAAAAATTTTTGCTTTTTTTATATTGTTCCCTTCCCGTTTCCCCTGATCTTTGGTCCCTTTAAAAATCGAGTTTTTTCTCCTTCGCCTCGCCCCCCACAATCAATTTTCGAATCAATAATCATCAAATTTGTGGAATCATCGATTTTTAAAACAATTTTCAGCTAATTTTTGGCTGAAAACGCTAAAATTTCCACCAAAAAATCGAATTTTCCGTTTTGCGCGTCATTTATGGTGTTTGGTCCGCGGTTTTGAAAAATTAGAATTTCAAAATTTCCGGTCAACGTTAGTGTGCTGTGTCGATTGTTGACAATCGACAAAAATCGTCAAAATCGGTGTCGATTTCGTCGACTCGATCAAAAATCGACATTCAAAAAGTCGACAGAAAATCGACTTTTCAAAAGTCGATGAAAGTGAAAATCGACAAAAGTCGATTTTTGTCGATTTTGAATCGACTCAAAATCGACAAGAATCGACAGAAAATCGACAGAAAATCGACTTTTGTCGACTTTTGTCGACTTTATTGTCCGAGAGGACTACACGACCGGCGACCTAGAAACTGCCTGTGACCGGGGTATTTTTCATGAAAAACAGGCATTTTTCATGGAATTTTCAACTGAAAAACCGTATTTTTCTTGTTTTTTTTGAGTGTTTTGTTTTTTTTTTCTGTTTCATTTACGACATTCTTGCTTTTTGCAGATGTATTCGTCACAAAATCAATCTAAAGCGTGGCGATTCTTCGAAAAACAAAATAACGGACAAACTGTGACCTGTAAACTGTGCGGAAGGAGCATAAAGTTCCATTCTTCGACCACAACGATGCATCAGCACTTAAACAGTCACCACGAGAAAGAAGTTGTAAAAATGGAAAGATCGGTAAGCAGAAAATTATATATTTTTTGTTAAATTCTTAATTTTAGACGACGACTGAAGAGTACGAATATGACGACGAGAATGATGACTCAGAAGGCGTTGAATATTTCGAATCCAGAGAGCATAACGATGATACTTTTGGAAACGATTTGGCCCAAATAATGAAACATTAATTCCTTATGCTGAACTTTGTTCTTCTTCTTCCCTTTTTTTTAATTTTGTCGCTTTGAATTTTCTTCTATTTTCCTTGCCATCATATTTTGTAGCCCCGTTGAAACTAAGTTTTACACTATTTTTTTTTATCCATAAAAATAAAGTTGTTACTCTAAAATAAAGTTGTTACAATGATTTCTTCAAAAAATTAGAAAAAAACATTTTCGAGGTGAAATTTTACTTTGAAGTCCGGAAAAGTCGATTTTTCGTCGATTTTTTGTCGATTTTTCTGTCGATTTTAAATCGACAAAAATCGACAACGAAAAGTTCGATTTTCATCGACAAATAGCCTTTTCGAATTTTTGAATGTCGACTGTGTCGATTTTCAAAGTCGACAAAAATCATCGATTTTCGAGTCGACTCGGCACTCTAGTCAACGTTCACTGAAAACTCTGAAAATTTAGCCAGTTCTGAAATACAGAAAAAATCGAAACTTTATTAATTATTTTTTTTTGCTGACATACAAAAAGTTAAAAAATTTAAAAAACTAAAAATGGAAAAAAAATATAACCGCGTATTTGAAAAAAGTGATGTTTTTTTTGGTGAAGGTACGGTGATGATGAGAGAAAAGGAGGGAGAGAAATGTGTGAAATGACAACAACAACAAGAAAAAAAAGGAGAAAATTCGAATCCGGCATGAAAAAATATACAAAAAAATGATTGGAGCGAACTTGCCAAAAAATGGAAAATTCGAGAAAAAAAGAAATAAACCTGAGAAAAAGGCAGGAAAATTGGGAAACTCAAAAAATCGGAAAAATCAACAAATTAGAATTATAGAAAAATCGAAAACTCAATTTTTTTGAAATTTTAGGAAAATTCAAAAAGAAATCCGAAAATTTTTTAAAAAAAATTGAATTTTGAAGAAATTTCGGCAGAAAACGAAAAATCGCAAATTTTCAGAAAATCCGAATTTCATAGAATTTTCAGAAAAAACAAATTTAAAAAAACGAAATTTCAGAAAAATCTCCAAAAACTTGAACATAAAAATCCAGAAACTTAAAATTTCAGAAAAATTCGGATATTTCAAAATTCAAAAAACTGGAAATTCGAAAAATTTCGGAAAATCCAAAATTGAAAATTCGAAAAAATTTCAGAAAATTCTCCAAAATTAATTGGGAGTGGGAAAAGTTCAGTAGAGGGAACTTGCCAAAAAAATGGAGAATTCGAGACAAAGGGAAAGGAAACCTGAGAAAAAGACAGGAAAATTGGGAAACTCAAAAATCGAAACATTTGAATTTTATGGAATTTTCAGAAAAAATTCCAAAAATCGGAATTTTCAGTTTTTGAGAAATTTCTGAAAAATCCCCAAAATTCGAACATAAAAAATCAAAAAACTTAAAATTTCCGAAAAATTCGAAAACGCAAAAATTGAAACTTCCAAAAATTCAAATTTTCAGAAAATTCGAAAAAATTTGAAAACTCGAAAGATGGAGAAAAGTCAAAAATTCGAAATCCAAAATTACAGAAAAATTTGAAACAAAAAGTAAAATGCTAGAGAAATTTCAGAAAAATTAAAAGTTGAAAAAAAAATACAGAAAAAAAAGAAAAATCTAAAATTCAAATTTTATAGAATTTTCAGAAAAAAACGTCGAAAATCTGAAAAAAATCAAAATTCCAAATTTTTAGAAAAATCTCCGAGAAATTCAGAAATAACTTTGAATTTCAATATTAAAAAAAAATTCCAAGAACTCGAAGTTTCGAATTTTGGAAAAAAAATTCGAAAAATTAAGTTTTCAGAGATTTTTGAAAATCTTAAATTCGAATTTTCCTATTTTTCAAGATTTCCTGAAAATCGATTTCAAGAGATTCAAAAAAAGAAGAGGGGTGTAGGAAAATGTACAAAAATCCTAAAAAAAAATCCTAAAAATCCTAAACAATCAAATCCTCAAAATCGGACCCCGGATCCGAGAGCAATCGTTGATGCTTCTTGCTGGAACTGCTCACAATACTGGTCGTCGATCCAAGCAACGAGCCCACTTTTGAACTCCACACGGACAATTTGGACGACGCGTTGCCTCGGAAGACTCCAGAATCGTCTAATCCACGGTGCACTTGAACTTGGAAACTTCCAGATTCCAGGAATTTCTGGTGTCGTTTGAATGATGGGGTGTACAAATTGGCTAGCGTTGGTTTTCGGAAATTTTTAAGTAGGAGAGACGAGGAGACGACAGACACACTAGACAGAGCCATTGCGGCTGCGGCCATCCACGGTTGGAGCATGAAACCGAACGGGCGGAATACACCTGAAACATTTTTTTTTCAAGTTTGACAATTTCCGAATTTTAACAAATCCATCATTTGCCACTGTAGGTTACTGTAGGTTATTTTAGTTTTAAAATTTTAACAATCCAATATTTTTTGGATTACTGTAGATTGCTGTCGATTTGAAAATTCGGGATTTTCAAAATTTCCAAAAATCGACTTTTTCCATTTTGGACTACTGTAGTTTTGGATTTTTGAAATTTCCAAAAATCAATGTTTTTAGATTACTGTAGATTGGAAATTTAATAAGATCAATTTTCTCCACTTTGGATTACTGTAGTTTCGAAAGTTTTGAATTTTCAAAAGTCGATCACTTCCACTGGGATTACTGTAGATTATTGTAGTTTCCAATTTTTAAATTTTCGGAAATGCATTATTTTAAGATTACTGTAGGTTTGAAATTTTGATTTTTTTTAATTTTGGATTTTCCGATTTTTGAAAATTTTAAAAGTTTCCACTTTGCAATACTGTAGGATACTGTAGATTCGTATTTTTCAAGTTTCGAAAAACCAATTTTTAAAAAAATTTTGAATTACTGAAATTTTGAAATTAGGGATTTTTAAAATTTTGAAAAATCTATGATTTTCACATTTTGGGTTACTGTAGATTTGGATTTTGAAATTTCGAGAAGTCGAAAATTTTCACATTTCGGATTACTGTACTTTTTAAATTTCGCATTTCGGGAAAATCAATAATTGTCCTCTTTGGACTACTGTAGATTACTATAAATTTGAAAATTGGGATTTCATAAATCAAAATTTTTCCACTTTGGATTACTGTAGATTTGGATTATCTAAAGTTCAAAAATTTGTTAAAGTAAATTACTGTAGTGTTGGAAATTCGGGTTTTTAAAATCAAAAATCGATTTTTCGGAATTCCCCATAAATTTGGGAAAATGCGCTCTATTGAGCAAAACTTTTCGAAATTTTCAAAAAATTCATTTTTTCGAATTTTTCTGAAAAAAAAACGATTTTTGGAATTTTTTTTCACAATTGCGCTCCACCGAACTACAGTACCTGCAGCAATGGGAATCCCGATAGCGTTATAGATAATAGCGAACAGGAAGTTGAGTCGAATCCGTCTCGTGGTCATTTTCGATAGCTTAATCGCTCCAACGACATCAACCAAGTCATTGCGGACCAGAACGATGCCAGCCGATTCGATTGCCACGTCACTTCCAGCCGCAATCGCAATCCCAACATCTGCTTCAGCTAAAGCTGGCGAATCATTTACTCCGTCTCCAACCATTGCCACTTTACTACCGTACCCTTTTAGCTGCTTGATTTTTTGCTGTTTTTGATTTGGAAGAACCTGGAAACGTCAATAAAATACATTTTCGCTAGTTTTTGAGCTTGAAAATGCTTAGGTCAAACGGAATTTCGACCGTAACTCAGCTAGTTTTCATCTGATCACTGTGAAACCTGGATTTTCGAATTTGGCGTGTTTCAAGCTTTCAAATGAGTATAATCATGACCCACTTTCGCTCGGAAAATATTTTCGAGCTACGCGCTCATATCTCAAAAATGAAGTTTAGCTCATAACTCGGCGAGTTTTAGCTCAATTAGTATGAAATTCAGCTTTTCAAATCTAGCACATTTTAAGTTTTCAAATGAGTATAATAATGACCTATCTCGGTTGAAAAAATTTTACAAGCTAAGCGATCGCTGGTAAAAATTTTGTTTAGCTCATGACTCGGCGAGTTGAGTTTTGAATTTGGCGCGTTTCAAGCTTTCAAATGAGTGTAATCATGACCTCGTTTTGTCTCAAAACATTTTTGACCTACGCGATCGCTAGTAAAAATTTTGTTTAGCTCATAACTCGGCGAGTTTTAGCTCGATTTGTATGAAATCTATATTTCTGAAATTGTCGCGTTTCGAGCTTTCAAATAAGTACTATCATGACCTATTTTCGAAAAATTATTTTTTGAGCGTGGTCCCGTAGCTCAAAAACATTTTCGCTAAGAATAGTTGATGATTATACTCATTTGAAAGCTCGTAACGGGAAAGTTTGAAAATCAAAGTTTCATGAGAATTGGTCCAAAATTCACCGAGTTATAGGCGAAAAAACATTTTTTACAAGCGATCCCAGAGCTCAAAAACTTTTTCATGACAAAATAGGTCATGATTATACTCATTTGAAAGCTCAAAACACACCGAATTCATCCATCCATATTTCAAGCAAATTGGATCAAAATTGACAGAGTTCCGATTGAAACAATAGTTTTGAGATATGAGCGCGTAGCTTTCAGCCTGTAACATTGCTCATAGACAAGCTCCATCATCCCAAATAGGCTCATTTTGTAGCTCTTGAGTTCTTCTATCATATCCACTGTATTTGGTTCAGAAATATTGCTCCTTACCTCCGCATAAACCTCATCAATTCCCACTTGTTTGGCAGTGGATTCTGCGGTTTTCGAGTTATCTCCAGTTAGCAGAACCACTCCCAAACCCATCTCACGTAGCGTATAAATTGCCAGAGAAGCCTCTTTTTTCACTTGGTCCGCAATTGAAATCACAGCGACTACTTCCGCTGTAATAAGTTGAGTTAATTGGGGGTAATTAGGGATAATTACCATTAATTGCACAAATCACCGAGATGTGTCCTTTTCGTTGCTCATCGGAAAGTGTCATTTTGACAGTATCCGTGACTGGAATCCCATGTCTCTCCATCATTCGTTCCGTTCCAATTACGATGGCGGCGGTGTCGGGATTCGGTTGGGTTACTGTAATTAGGGTCAATTATCTCGGTTACTGTAGGAGATACTCAAAAGTGGCCAACTGATAAAATGTTCAACATATTATCAGTAACATTTTATCAGTTAAAAACATTTCGTTATCTCTTACAGTAACCCAGATAAACTGGTTCAAAGATAAAAGTGCCTTACCATCCTTGCTAGAAACCTGCAGTAATGTGACTTCTGTTCCTGGAATCGTCATCGTCTGTCCATCCAGAAGACGTGGGAATTCAGAAGACGTCGTTCCAGATAAAGCTAGCGATGCGAATGATTGACGAATCGAATCGATTCGACATGTTACTCCATGGCCGGCCGAGACGTGGAATCGAGAAGTGTTCGGCCAGGTGGGCTCGTTGAGGAGCTGGAAAATTCAGAAATCTACAGTAATCTACAGTAATCCAAAACTTGAAAAAATCGAATGAATTTTCAGAAATCCAACTTTTCAAAAAATTAATTTTTCGAAATTTGGAAAATTGCTAATAGTAAACTACAGTAATCCAAAAACCTAAGGTTCCAAAACAACAGTAATCCAAATCGGAAAAAAATCGAAACCTACAGTAACCTATCTACAGTACCTGTTTGGCAAACGCCGCAATCGCATTTCCAATCGGGTGCTCGGATAACGCTTCAGTGGCTCCTGATAAGAATGTTATCAGTTTCAGTGATAGCGACTGAGGATTCACAAATGAGGCAATTTGTATTACACGTGGACGTCCCTCGGTGATGGTGCCCGTCTTGTCGAATACGATAGTGGTGACCTGCAAAAAAAAGAGAAAGTGATAAGGATTTTAACTGTATATCAGTCAGTTTTCATTCAATTTTTATGAAACCTAGATTTTTAAATTTGGCGCGTTTTCAGCTTTAAAATGACTATAATCATGACCTATTTTCATCGAAATGACTTTTTGAGCTTTGAGCTACGTAGCTTCCTTCAGGATCAATATTTTCAGAGCTACTACTATGGGTACGATAGCAAAACTTAAGAGTTTGGGATACTGTAGCTTGTCTGTGGCCAAAGTTACAAACCAAAAACCATCTGAGCTTGACTATGACTGTGTATCTCAGTCGGTTTTTAGCTTGTAACTTTGCTCATAGACAAGATACAGTACTCCAAACAAGATAATTTTGTAGCTTTTGAGTTTTTCTATCATGTTTAATTTAGCTAGTTCAAGAACATAGCATCTGAAGGAAGTTATGATCCCATCTGTTTTAGAGCCGCCATGAGCCCGTTCAAGGCCCGCTTAGTGTCCGTCTGTGTGCCCAGATGTTCCGATGTCCACGTTTCCAGATCCGTACAAACCTTATGAACACTCTCCAATGGTTCTCCACCCTTGATAAGAATCCCATTCGCCGCTCCAACTCCTGTCCCCACCATAACCGCAGTGGGCGTGGCCAATCCCAAACTGCAAGGACAAGCGATCGCTAGAACTGTGATGGCCGCTTCAAACGCGATTTTCAGAGCTTCCTCGAATCGCAAACCGGGTGGCTGGAAAAAAGGAAATTAGGGAGTTTTTGGGATCTTCAAAAATTGAAAACGGACCAAAATTGGACCTAAAACCGGCCAAAAACTGTCCTGGACCATAACATTTTTCAGGATCAATAATTTTTGACTAACTGATATAGCCAAGATAGAAGAAATCAAGTTCTACAAAATGAAACTACTTAGGATACTGTACATAGCCTATGAGCAAAGTTACAAGCCTAAACCGCAGGAGCTAAGCTATGTCCGCGTAGCTCGCGCTGTTTTTGAGCTGCAACTTTGCTCATAAACAAGCTACAGTATCCCAACTAAGCTCATTTTATAGCTCTATACTTACCAAATGTTGATTTCTCTCCAAATTATACTCAATCGCAATCCAGACGCCAAGTGTGAGCAATGATAATCCAATGACACACGGGACAAAATATCCAGCTATCCTATCAGCCAACTGTTGAATCGGCGCTCGATTCGTTTGCGCTTCTTCCACTAGTCGGACGATTTGGGATAGCGTCGAATCATTTCCAACATGTGTTGCCTTCACAATCAGGACGCCTTTTTGGTTTACGGATCCTCCAATTACAGTACTACCTGTAACTCAGTTATTCTTGATTCAATTTTCATGAAAACTAGATTTCTGAATTTGTCACTTTTTGCGCTTTAAAATGAGCATAATCATGACCTAATTCTATGAGAAACTTTTTTGAGCTACGCGCTCGCAAAAGTTCTTAAGCTCCTAACTCGGTTAGTTTTAGCCCAATTCGTGTGTGACTTTGATTTTTGAATTCAGCGTGTTCCAAGCTTTTAAATGAGTATAATCATGACCTAGCTCCTCGTAAAATGATTTTCGAGCTACGCTCTCATATCTCGAAAGTTTTTCTTTTTATGCTAGCTCGGTTAGCTTCAGCCCAATTTTTGTGGGACTTCGATTTCTGAGTTCGGTGTGTTTCAAGCTTTCGAATGAGTATAATCATGACCCCCTTGTCTCGATAAAACTTTTCGAGCTACGCGCTCATATCTCTCAAATGCTCTTTCGCTCATAACTCAGTTATTGTTCCCCTGATTATCGTGAAACTTTGATTTTCAAATTTGGCGCGTTCCGAACTTTCAAATGAGTATAATTGTGACTTACTTCTTCAAAAAACGTTTTTTGATCTACGCGCTCATATCTCAAAAATACTGTTTCGCTTATAACTCAGCTAGTTTTCAACCAATTTTTGTGAAACCTCGATTTTGAAATTTAGCACTTTCTAAGCTTTCAAATGAGTATAATCATGACCGAGTTTTATAAAACAATTTTTTGAGCTACGCGATCGCAGATAAAATATGTTATTTAGCTCATAACTCGGTTCGTTTTAGCTCAATTTTTATGAAACCGTGATTTTCAAATTCAGCTCGTTCTGAGCTTTAAAACAGGTCTAATCATGACCTACTTCTCCAAAAAATGAATTTTCGAGCTACGCGCTCAAATCTCACAAATATTGTTTCGCTCATAACTCGGTTCGTTTTGGCCCAATTTTTGTCACGCCTAGATTTTCAGAATTGTCTCGTTTTAGGCTTTCGAATAAGTATAATCTTGACCTATTTCGCTCAAAATAATTTTTCGAGATATTTTCGAGCTACGCACTCATATCTAGAAAACACTGCTTACCTGGTTTCTTAACCACCGGCATTGATTCTCCAGTGATGAAGCTCTCATCAGCCGAACTTTTTCCATCGATCACCACTCCGTCAACAGGTACTTTGGCGCCAGGAACTACCTGGAAAGTGGTTTTTTATTCATTTTTAAGCTACAAACAACAAATCCTACCTTGATCAGATCATCCCTCTGCACCAATTCGATATTAATACCTTTTTCCGAAGTCAATCGTCCTTCTGAATCCATCGTGACCAGGGTGGCTTCCTTAGCTTGGAGCGACATTAGCTTTGATAGCGCTTCGGAGGTTTTTCCCTGAAAAAAATTGATTTCGTAGCTTTAGAGCCAGATCCTAACGCGTAGCTGGATCGTATTTCGCTCATAACTTTGCTAGTTTTTATCTAATTCTTGTGGAACCTAGATTTCCAAACTTGGCGCGTTTTGCGCTTTTAAATGAGTATAAACATGACCTAGTTTTGAAATAACCATTTTTTGAGCTACGAAGTCATATCTCGAAAATGATCTTTCGCTCATAACTCAGTTACTGCTCGCCAGATTTCTGGTTAACCTAGATTTTCAAATTTGTCGTGTCCTGCGCTTTCAAATGAGTTTGATCATGACCTAGTTTTGTTTAAAACAATTTTTGAGCTACGCGCTCATAGCTCAAAAATGATCTTTCGCTCATAACTCAGTCAGTTTTAGCCCGATTTCAGTGAAACTTTGATTTTTGAGTTTCCCCTGTTTCAAGCTTCCAAATGAATATAATCATGACCTATTTCTATGAGAATGTTTTTTTTGAGCTCTGCGATCGCAAGGGAAAAATCTTGTTCTGACCATATCTCGTTAGGTTTCTATCTGATTTCTGTAAATCCTAGATTTTTGAGCTTGACACGTTCTAAGCTTCAAAATGAGTATAAACATGTCATACTTTATTTGAAAAAAATTTTCGAGCTATGCGATCGCAGGTAAGAAAACTGTTTGGATCTTAAATCAGCTAGTTTTAGTCGGGCTTTTGTGAAAGCTTGATTTTTGAATTCAGCAACTTTCAAGCTTTTAAATGAGCATGATCATGACATATTATTCTCAAAAACGGTTTTCGATCTACGCGATCGCTGGCAAAAATATTGTTTTGCCCATAACTCGGTCAGTTCTAGCCCGATTTTCGTGAAACTTCGATATTTGAATCTGGCGTGTTTCCAGCTTTCAAATGAGTATAATCTTGGCATATCTTCATAAAAATTATTGTCCGAGCTATGAACTCATATCTCGAAAATGTTGTTTAGCTCATAACTCTGTCAATTTTAATCAAATTTCAATGAAACTTTGATATTTGAACTTGGCGCGTTTTGAGCTTTCGAATGAGTATAATCATGACCTAGTTTTGTTAAAAACAATTTTCGAGCTGCGCGCTCATATCTCAGAAATGCTATTTCGCTCATAACTCGGCTAGTTTTTATCTGGTTTCAACAAAACTGCGATTTTTAAATTTGGCGCGTTCCCAGCTTTCAAATGAGTATAATCATGACCTATTTCTAGCGAAAAAGTTTTTCGAGTTTTTTTCTAGCTACACGGCTACAACTACCTCTTACCTTTGCCTTATGCTCCAACATTCTTCCCAACGCGATGAAAACAATCAACATGGGCGGTACATCGAAAAAAGTCATCGGCGAACTCGGCCATTTGAATACAATCGCCAGAAAAAGGACAACAATCGAATAGGTGTAGGCGATGGTCGTGGCCAAGACAATGAGCACATCCATATTCGCATTTCCGTGTTTTATCGCTTTCCAGGAGGCCGAGTAGAAGTAGCGACCACCGAAAATCTGAAAAAAGCGGGAAATGTGGGGGGTGAAATAGATGAAATAGGCCTTTTTTGGAGAGAATTATCATTAGAGCGCGTTTGCATCTTTTTTGCAGTTTTTTGCGCTGAAAATGCGCTCTAAAAATGGGTTTTTGTGAAAATTATCATTGGAGCGCGTTTGCTCTAAAAAATTCCATTTTCTTCATTTTTTGGCGCTGAAAACGGGTCCTAGGGCTAAAATCAGTCGTTTATAGCAAACTTATTATTAAAATTAGCGCTAGAGCGTATTTGAAGCCCCAAATTATGAGTTTTCGTGAAAATTATCATTGGAGCGCGTTTGAATAATTGGAAATTCAATTTTTTGCAATTAGATCATAGAATAAGTTTAAAAGCGCATTTTCAATATTAAAAAGCGAAAAATCAGGAAAAAAAACTCGAAATTTGTAACTTTTTTTGCAAGTGAGCTCTAATGATAATTCTCGCATTTTTAGCTCACAAGTTGATTTTAAGCGTCGAATTTGAGCGGAAAACCCGCAAAATCACTATTGAAGCGCATTTAAAACCTTAGAAATTGCAGAAAATTCGAAATAAAAGACATTTGAAGCAAATGCGCTCTAATGATAAAACGAACAAAAAAGGTCATTTTGGCTCAAAAAGTCATTTTAAGCGTCGGTTTTAAGCGGAAAATTGCAATTAAAGCGCAATTTGACTCCTGAAAATGCGAAGAAATTTCAAAAAATCAGAAGTTTTAGCAAATGCGCTCTAATGATAATATGAGCTAAAATGGTCATTTTTGGCTCAAAATGGGTAAATTTTAAGCTGAAAAACCGCAGAATCATTATTAGAGCGCATTTGAAACTTCAAAAATGCAGAAAATCCGAAATAAAAGAAATTTGAAGCAAATGCGCTCTAATGCTAAAATCGTCATTTCTAGCTTAAAATGGGTCGTTTCTAGGTCGTTTTCAAGCGGGAAAAGGCTAATTTCCCAGAAGAGCGCAATTCCACCATTAAAAATGCAGAAAATCCCAAAAAATTGAAATTTAACGCAAGTGCGCTCTAATGATAAAATGGGCTAAAATGTGTCGTTTTTGAGCGTTTTTTTTGAAACTTTCGAGCTGTTCGGATTACTGTAGTCTAGTCACACATTTTTTTTATAGTTGGATTGCAAAATCTACCGTACCTGCACGGGCGTACATAGAATGAGCAATAAAAAGTTATCCAACGAGAGAGCTGGGGTAAAGATGGGTGTCTGTTTCTCGGGATGCATGGGAGTGTGTAGGATCCAATGGAAAATGATCATAATAATCATGACAGGTACCCCGCAAACCAATGAGATCAAGAATGTGTTTCGCCATCTGCAAATTGATTGATTGATTTATCGATTTTTTGGGAAATTCAAACTTTTCAACATCTTCCGAATGGTCCAACCGTTTCATTTGATTGTCTCGTGTGGCTAAATCCGCTGTGAATCCTAGCGATTCGATTACATTGATAATATCTCTTGGTCCAATGATTTGGGGTGAGAACTCGACTAGAGCCATCGAGGTGGCAATCGATACATTACAAGAATCGATTCCGGTTTTGGAGAGGACATGAGATTCGATTCGTGTCGCGTCGGATTCTGTGGACAGGTTGCCGATCTGAAAATGGATTAGCAATAGAGCGAGGTTGCGTGTTTCAGCAGTTTTACTGTAGAATAATCCTCAGAGCCCATTTTCAGACCTATTTCAGTGAGAAAATTAGCATTAGAGCGCACCTACAGACCTCAAATTCAAATTCTTTCAAAAAATTAGCGCTAGAGCGCATTTGAAGCCTTGATTTTCGCGTTTTGGCGAAAATTAGCAAGGAAATTAGAAGGAGCGCATTTGTGAACCTTTATTACCGATTTGAATGTTCGAAGAAAAGCTATTGACTATGGAATTTTCGTTAGAGCGCATTTGAAACACCTAAATTCAATTTTTTTAAAACGAAAATTAGCATTGGAGCGCACTTGCTTCGAAAGTCTGAAATTTCAAAATTTTCATGCTGAAAATGTGCTCTAACGTCACAAAATAGTTTTTTGATGATAAATTTGCATTCGAGCGCATTTGAAGCCCCTCTAAATTTGCGTTTCGGTGAAAATTAGCATTGGAGCGCACTTGCATCAATTTCGATTTTTTAAAAAATGTCTTTCATGTCTAAAATACGTCCCAATGGATTAATTCGCTATTAGAGCGCAATTTCAACCTTCAAAAAAGCAAAAAATCCATAAAACTTGAACTTTTTGCAAATGCGCTCTAATGATAAAATAGGCTAAAACGACATATTTTGGCTGAAAATCGGTCATTTCTAGGCGACAAAACCGTATTCGCTATTAGAGGGCAATTTCAATCTTCAAGAATGCAAAAAATTCCAAAAAATTGAAATTTTCAGCAATTGCGCTCTAATGACAAAATGATCTAAAAATGGTTATTTTCGGCCTAAAATAGCCCAAAATGACTCATTTTGAAGCCTGAAAAATCGTGATTCTTATTAGAGCGCACTTACAATCAACTGAATTTTATTATAATTCGAATTGGAGCCCATCGAGTCGAGCAGTGTCGCTTTATATCCCAACTCTTCTGTCATATGCTCTCCAATGGCATCCGCCGACGTCAATCGATTATCGTAGATCACTTCGGCTTTTGCGGCAATCAAGGCAACAACAATTGAGTGGACACCTGAGGGAAAATATCGATTTTTGAAAATTTCAGAGAAAAAAATGTTTTTGTCTGAAATTTTTTTTTTGACTGAAAAAAAAAATTTTATCTAGTATTCAAAATTCTCCAAAAATCAAGAAAATCGAAAAAAAATTTCAGGCAAAAAAAATTTTTTTGGCTGAAAATTTTTTTTTGGCTGAAAATTTGTTTTGGCTGAAAATCTGAAATTTCCGTACCTTCCACTTTTGCCACATTCCTTTCGATATACTGTACACAGGAGGCACAAGTCATGCCCTCGACACCAAATGTGCACTTTTCCAGGTGCTCCGAGGTGTTCTGCAAGAAACTTTTTTTTTTGAATTTTTCAAATTTTTTTTGGCGGGTAAAATTGAAATTTTCAGCCGAACATACCAATTTTTCAGTCTTAAAATCGTTTTTTTGGCTTTTAAACACCCATTTTCACACCAAAAACATCGAAAAACCAGCTTTTAAGCCAATTTATTATTGGAGCGCACTTGCTGACCCACCGCTTTTGAATATTTGACTCCGTTGAGTTGTAGCTCCACTCTTCCACCATCTAATTCAGGTTTTGGAGGTTTTTTCGGCGATTTGACTCTGGGAATTTCATTTTTGGCGCCAATTTCTGGGATTTCTGAAAATCAAAAATTCAAAAAAATGCAAATGCGCTTCATTGATGATTTCCCAAAAACTACCTGAATCCGTGATCAATTTGCACTCAAAACCCATGTCGTCAATTGCCTCGGCTACTGTATCTCCTATCCACGTTTCCGGGTCGTAATCGATGGTTCCTGAAGAAAGTGCGCTCTATTGATAATTTGCTTTAAAAATCGCATTGGAGCACACTTGCAATAAACTTCTTGACGGGAAACGCTTGAAAATGAGCTCTAAAACCTATTTTCAGTTTGAAAAATCGAAAAAAAAAGATTTTTGAAATTTTTGGTGCAAGTGCGCTCCGATGCTAATCTCTCTAAAACATAGCTAAAGCTCAAATTTAGAGGCCTGAAATACTTTCTAACCTTAATCTCATGAAATTTAACGCTAAACCGCATTTCAAACTCAAAAACTGAGCATTTTAGCAAGTGTGCTCCACTGCTAATTTTTCTTTAAAACGCTTAAAAACGTTCAAAAAACATCGTTTTTCCGCGATTTTTTTTCTCAAACTCACCCTGCATCTGTTCCAAACTAACAACGATTTTTTGAATTCCCGCCTTCGGACCTACAGTATCCTGAATATTGTTGACACATGCATGACACGTCATTCCGTCGATGGAGACGACCGCTCGACGGAATTTCCGGTTTTCCGGCATTTTTGTAGCGTCTGGTGCGTCTGAAAATGTGAAATTTACAAAAAACGAGGAAAAATTGTTTTTCGAGCAAGCGCGCTCCAATGAGAATTAGTCTAAAAATGGTCTGAAATGGCTTGAAAATCAAATTTTTGAAGAATTTTTTTTGAAAAAAATCTCTAACAAGCTCCGCCCACTTTCAATTAGAAAATAGCAAAAAAATGTTTTGAGAAAAAGCGCTCTAATGATAATTTGTCTAAAAATGGCTCGAAATTCAACTTTCGAGAAGAAATTTTTTGGAAAAAGTGGGCGGAGCCTATAATAGTCTTTTTTCTCAAGAAAATACGAGAAATTCGCAAAAAAATCGAAAAAAAAATTTTTTTTGAGAAAGTGCGGTCCACTGATAAAACGTCTGAAAATGGTCTAAAAATCGTATTTTTTCGACCAAAAATTCTGATAAAAGTGGGCGGAGCCTAAAATAACCTTTTCTGGAGGAAAATAAGCAAAAATCGAAAAAAAAATTTTTTTGAGAAAGTGCGCTCCAATGATAAAACGCTTAAAAATGGTCTAAAAAGACTTAAAATTCAATTTTTTTTTCAAAAAAAAAACCAGAAAATCCTGGAAAAGGTGGGCAAAGCCTAAAAAACCCTTCAAAAATCAATTTTTCAGAATTTTCAGCAAACGCGCTCCAATGCTAAAAACTCTCAAAAACCTCAAAAAAACCTCAAAAAACGTGCATTTTTCGTACAAAAATGCATACTTTGTGCGTTTCTTCGAAGAAAAATGTCTTATCATCAAAAAATTTGGAAGTTTTTTGTCTTCTCTCCATCCATTATTACTATTCCTTATCAGTGATATCAAAACCCCCAAATAAATTTTTTTTTTTCGAGACGAGAAAAAAAATTTTTTGGTCAGACGGAATTCATAAACAGCATAAAAAACTAACAAAAAAAAATTAGATTTTTCGCATAGAGCGAGTTTGCAGCCATTTTAGAGTAGATTATCAGTGGAGCGCATTTGCATAAAACCCCCATTTTCGGGGTTTTTTCGTGCTAGAAATGCGCTCTAGGGCTAAAAAAACTGTCCAAAAATCAGTTTTAAAGGCCTAGATTATCAGTAGAGCGCATTTGCAAGGTAAAACTAGCATTAGAGCGCGTTTGCTCAAAATTGATCGTTTTGGGGCGTTTTTTATCGGATTTTCGGCTAAGAACGCGTATATCACTGTTTGGAAGAAAATTTTCAAAAAAACATTTTTTGTTTTGAAAACTTTTTTTTTTAAGTTAAAAATCAATAAAAACACTGATAGTAGTGAAAAACCTTATCAAATTAACCAAAAAAACTAGTATATAATCCATTTTTGTCTTGTTTTTAGTACACTTTTTTGAAAAAAATTCAAAAAATAAACAAAAAAAAGAAAGAGAAATAGAGAAAACGACCAAAAATTGACTGTTTATATAGGTGAGAGAAAAATAAACAAACAAATATTTTTCGAAAAATTTTTTTTTTTGAATTTTCGGAATTTTTTAATTTTCGAATTTTCGGACTTTTGAAATTTTGAATTTTTTCGATTTTTTGAATTTTCGGAATTTTCGAAAAGTTGAATTTCAAAATTTCTGAATTTTCAAACTTTCGAATTTTTTGAAATTTTGAATTTTTCTGAATTTTTGAAATTCTGAATTTTAGAATTTTAGGATTTTATATTTTGAAAAATTTTGAATTTTATAATTTTTGAAATTTCGAACTTCTGAATTTTCGAAATTATTAAATTTTTTGAAATTTCGATTTTTCGAATTTTTTGAATTTTCGAATTTTTGAAATATTATAATTTTTGGAATTTTTGAAATTTCGGAATTTTCGAACTTTCGGATTTTCGAAATTTTGAAATTGTGAATTTTTGAATGTTTGAAATTTCGAATTTTTGAAATTTTTGAAATTTCTGAATTTTCGAAAAAAAATTTTTTTTTCGAATTTTTTTTTCCAAAAAATTCAAATTTTCAGCTAATTTTCAGCCAAATTTTGCCCATTTTTTTCATACTGTACCTCTTAAAATTTTACACTCAAAACCCATATCATCAATCGCCTCAGCCACTGCTTCTGGCGTCCAAATCGTCGAGTCATAGACGATTTGTCCATTTTCCTCTTTCAAGTTTACTTGGATTTTTCGAATTCCCGCCTTTCCACCAATCACATCTTGAATATTGTTCACACATGAGTGACATGTCATTCCTCTGAAAAAATTGATTTTTGAAAAAAAAAATTTTTTTCAGAATTTTATGTTTTTTGGCTCAAATTTTGTCGAAAAAGGGCAATTCAGAGCTAATTAACGCCTAAAAACAGTTCAGAAACTCCTCAAAACGCTTCTAAACCCCTTTTAAACCCCTTAAAACACAAAAATTCACATTTTTCAAAAATTTGCTCGGATGGTCTAGTGGGATTTTGGACATGCAAACTTTCGAAATTCAACACCAGGGTTCGATTCCACTCGGTGGCAAACTTTTTTGCATTTGTTTCGAGCAAGAATTCGGGGGTTTTAGAAGGTTCTAGACCCATTTTAAGCATTTTTGGATTACTGTACTTTTGCCTGCTCCGCTAAAACCACCGTATCTCGAGCTACAGTAATCCTAGAGAGATGCAAACTACACCAATCAAATCGCCTTGTTCAGAGCTTTCAAATGAGTATACACTCATGACTAGTTTTGAAAATGTTTTTGGATTACTGTAGTTTGATCCCCCAAAAATCAAATCTACCGTATCTCGAGATACAGTAATCCTAGAAACACCAAAGTTGTATCATTCGACTCAGCTTGTTAGCAGCTTTCAAATGAGTAAACTCATGCCTATATTCCAAAACTTTCTTGGATTACTGTAGCTTGACCTTCTCATTTCCGATTTTTCAAATTTTCAATTTTTTTTCAAATTCCCGCCGGATTTTTTTCAAAAAATTTCTCTAAAAACTCACTTAATTTCCACCATCACTGTCTTCTCAACTCCAGCTGCTGGACCCGAAAAGTCCACCAGCAAATTTTCAGATTTTGAATTTGGCGCCAAATTCAAATTTCCAGATGAATTTTTTGGAGTGGATGGAAGTGGTGATCCATCCAAAAGACTGACATTTTCAGACATTTTTTTTTGGGTGATTTTTCGAATGAGAATCACATAGAAAAATCGATTTTTTAAAAAAGTTTTTCCAGTCGTCAAGTAGTCGATTTCTCTGAAAAAATAGAAGGAAAAATGGCGAAGAATACAGATTTTTATTCAAAAAATTTAAGACAAAAAAAAGCACAATTAGAGAGAAAAAAATTTGTTTTTTTCCAAAAAAATCTCGAATTTTCAGCGAAAAAATTTGCTTTTTTTTTCTTAAAATTTTCAGCATTTTTCAGGTATTTTTTCATCTGAAAATTTCCAAAAAATTCATTTTCAGCGATTTTCAGCCAAAAAAATCAATAATTCGAAACTTTTGGAAATTTTGAAATATCAAAAAATCTAGGAAAATCAATTTTCAGTCGAAAAAATGCTAAAAAAACAGTAAAAAAGAAAAAAAAAGTCAAAGAAATTCAGAAAATCGAAATTTTTTAAATTTTCAGCAAAAAATCGTTTCTTCTCTGAAATTTTCCTATATTTATATTAAAAATTCCTTTTTTTTTTTAAATTAAATTTTCCAAAAAATCCATTTTTTAGTGATTTTCAGCCGAAAAATTCGAAAACTCTGGAAGCTCTGAATCTATAAAATATCAGAAAATCTAGAAAAATCAATTTCCAATCAAAAAATGCTTAAAAATCACTAAAAATAGCTTTAAAAAGGGGGGAAAATCAAGCGGCAGACTGGTGGCCGCGGTGGCCTAGGATTGTCGGATCCTAGGCCACCCGCCTACCCGATGACTGGATGACGTCATTCTGGACGTCATCTGATGCTTTTTCTGAGGGAAAAATGAAGAAAAAGGAGAGGAAATTTTGAAATTGAAGTATTTCGTAATACTAATTTTCGTCAGATTTTGAAAAATTCTAAAAATAGAAAAACTTTGAAAATGACACTTTTCGAATTCAAAAAGACTTTTGCAAAAACTGAACTTTTTTCCAGAAATTTGCTTTAAAAATGCGTTTTCAAGTGTTTTTTGTTTTGACCTAAAAATAAACAAAGCATTTTTGGGATTAAAAATTCCAGTTTTTTTTTTGAATTCAAACTCAAAATTTTTGGTTTTTTTCGCTTCAAAATTTGCCATAAAAACTTCGTATAAGGTTTTTTTTTTCCAAAAATTTTCTTATCAATACCCCAAATTTTCCAAAATCAAAAAGCGATTATATATCAGAAAACAAACAAAAAAAGTGTCAATTTTGACACTTTTTCCTTGTTTTAATGATGCAAAATTTGTTATTTTTAGGCTAAACATAGCCACTTTCAGCTAAAATTTCTTTTAAATTGCTCAGTTCTAGGCTCAAAAATTACTTTTTTTTTTTTGGAATTTTCGAGCTAAAAATTTGGGTTCTTGAACCCAAAACTGAGCAACCTAGCTGAGAATTTTGATTTAAAAAATCGCATTTTTTCGAAAAATTGGCCAAAATTGATTGGATTTCAGCGTTTTTTGGCTATTTTTTGGATGTAAATAGCCATTTTCAGTCGAAATTTCATCGAAATTGCTCAAGAAATTGGGTTTTTTTCTAGCTTAAAAATTCCTTATTCTCGGCTCCAAAAATGGCTAATTTCCGGCTTTTTTGGCTCCTTTTCCAGCTCAAATTTCGGTCCAATATTCTGAAAAATCATAAAATCAATAGAAAAAAGAAACCTACATATTACTACACAGGTCTCGAGAACATGGTATGTAACCTACTTTGTCTCTTTTTCTCAAAAGAAACGTAATTTTTCAGTGTAAAGTGACTGGGGGCGAGAGAGAAGAAACCAGTATTGGTCATATATGGCCTAAAGCGGACGATACAGACCTGAAATTTTGTGAAAAAAACAAGAGTTTTACAAGAAAAAGAAGCATTTTTCAAGTAAAAAAGTCGGAAAAAAATCACATTAACACACTGAAAAATGAGAGTGAAAAGTGACGACAACAAATTGGGGAGGAAATGGGAGGGGGGAAACAACAAGGATTATGGGAGAAACCGGACAAAAATATAGCCGATAATAATCAAAATCACCAAAGAAATTGAAATATCCTAAACTGAAAAGAATAGAAAAAGAGCCAAAAAAATTCTGACAATTTCTAATATAGAAATTGGCAATTTTTCATCAAAAAACGGGGGAAAATTGGGAGATTTTTGAATCAAGTAAAGTGGAAAAAAGGGGGAAATATAATAGGAATTTCAAAACGAGTTTAACAGTGGGGAGAGGAATTTTTCAACAAAAAGGAGAAGAAACAGAAACAAAAAAGGGAATTAGCGCTCCTTGACGAGTCCCTTCTCGCGAGACTTGACATCCTTGTCGATTTGTTTTCTCAGGTGTTCCTTGAATGAGAAGATGTCACCGTCCCATTTCAGAATTCCCTGGTTATCACACACCCACACTTCTTCGGCCACCTGGAAGTGAATTTTTCAGGTTAAATTACATGATTCTTGGCTTAAAAAGCGTGAAAAATGACCCAGAAATCATGAATATTTACCTAAAGGCTATGAAAATCAACTTTTAAGTTAGAGCCAATTTTCATGATTTTCGGGTCATTCTCCATGATTTTTTGACCATTTTTTCCATGATTTTTGGTAATTTTTCATGATTTTAGAGCCGATTTCTCGTAATTTTCAGAGCCAATTATCATAGTTTTTGGGTTCATTTTGAAGATTTTAAATTGTAGAACTTTGAAAATTAACTCTGAAATTATGAAAATTGGCCCTAAAATATTATGATTATCGGGGTTTGGGTGATTTTCCACGATTTAGAGCCAAATTTCCATGATTTCTGAGCCATTTTTTCACGAATTCTAGATCCAGGACCCCTTTTCCATACCTGCGAAACAAGTCGGAAATCGTGAGAAACAAGGATCATTCCTCCCGGGAAGCAGTTGATAGCCTCGGCCAGCGCGTCGATGGATTCCATATCCAAGTGATTCGTCGGTTCGTCAAGAAGCAGAAGATGTGGTTGTTGCCAAGCCAGCCAGGCGAACGAGACACGACAACGTTGACCGTCGGATAGTTGTTTCATTGGGCACACCTGGAAATTAGAAGGTTTGGAAGTCAAAATGGCGACATTGAGGCTTAAATTTGGAGCTGAAAATCCAATTTTTAGACTAGAAACCTCAAATTTTTTAGAAAAATAAATGCGATTTTTTGATAATTTAGAGTAAAAAATGGTGAGAATCTTGGTGTTTTTAAGCTGGAAATGACGAATTTGAAGCTAAAAGTACTAGAATCTCGGCTAGAAATCTCGCTGATTTGAGGTTAGGAATCTCGAATTTCAGGCTAGAAATCTCATAATTTTGGGCTAAAAATCACTAATGTGGGGTTGAAAATGGCGCATTTCAGGCCAGAAATCTCATATTTTTGAGCCTAGAAATCTCAAATTTCTGGCTGGAATTCTCCTATTTTCGAGCTCAAAAACCTTAATTTTGGTGCAAAAATCTCAATTTTTCTTTCTACAATTACCTGTTCTCTTCCAGTGATTCCATATCGTCCAACAATCTTTCTCATCTCCTCCTTCTCCTTGACATCTGGGAACTCCTTCATCATGAATTCTAATGCAGATAGGTCGAGTGGAAGCTCCTCGTGGAGATGCTGCAAGAAACGTGAGATTTTTTGAAGAAAAAGACTCAGATTTTAGTCAAATTTTCAATTATTTCCATCTGTTTTTCTATAAAAGGAAAGCTTCCTGCTCAGAGAGGGGATGAGGTACAGTAGCTTTTGGGGAATTTGGGGCTTAAACTGAGCAATCTATCTTCCAGCGAATCAAAAGAAACCGATAACAAAGTGAGCCCACCTCCTAAAGAGGATCCAAAAGACGAGAAAAAGGATGAAGAGCAAATGAAGACTGCAAAATCAGCCAGTCTCCGCAAAGGAAGTGCCAAACGCTCGAAAAAGTCATCTGGGAGCAGTAAGAGCAGCAAGAAGACCCGTTCACGGCTCTCGATTCGTCGTACCTTGCGGGATGATCCGGAGAAGGAGATGAAGGTAGTTTTGTGGGGTGAAATGAGCACAAAAAGAACTTAGAGGCTCAAAAGGGCTCAAAATGAGCTTTAAAATCTGCTCGAAAGAGCTCAAAAGGGTTTGAAATAAGCTCAAAACAAGTTCAAAACGAGCTCAGAGGCTCAAAAGAGCTCGAAATGAGCCCAAAATGAGCTTAGAGGCTTAAAATTAGCGCAAAAATATGCTCAAAATGCCTTGTCAAGCCTCAAAAACAGCCTATATTTCCTCCAAATTCGTAAATATCCAGCCTTCCAAACTATTCCAGGCCACTCTCCTAACCTTCCAAGCTGTCAAAGGCAAGCCTGAACAAGCCCGTGTGCAGCTCCTCCTCTGCAACATCTCCGACCGTGACATCTTCGTCAAACTCCGTTGTAGCGCCGCTTCCAACGTCAACGCCCTCCCCGCCGGCTCCGGACACATCGCCCCAAAATCGCAAATGCGTATTCTGCTCACTTGGAAGATGCCAGAGGGATTCACTCAATGGAAGGACCTGCGTATGCCGAAACTGCTGCTAACCACGTATTTCTTGCAATCCGGAGAGAAATCCGTGGATGAGGCACCGACCAACACTCGTCTCATGGCTCGTGTCAGCACTTCGAAGCAGTGTGATCCGGATACTCCACCGATTGAGCAACTGCTTCTAGACGCTGTTGGCAAGGATACTGGGGTTACTCCGTGAGTGAGAAATCCTATTTTGTGCAGTTTTGGGGGGTCAAAAATCGCATTTAAGAGCTCCAAAATCATTATTTGAGCAGAAAAACCCCTATTTGGCCAGTTTTGGGGTCAAAAATCGCCCGAAAATTGCCACTTTGACTAGTTTTAAAGTCAAGAATCGCTTTTGAGCAGAAAAATCCTGCTTTGGCCTATTTTAAGTCAAAAATAGCCTATGAAAACTCAAAAATTCTATTTTTCCAGTTCAAAAACCCATTTTGGGGTCAAAAATTGCCTGAAAACGTTCCCATGACACCTAGAAAACCCCAAAAAATCTCATATTTCCAGAGCCCCTACAACCAGCCCCAACACTGCTGTGCCTACAACTACAACTCCTACAGAGCCCACGCCAGCGTTTAAAACCGTGAAAAAAGACGAGCAAAAAGAGGAGGAGGAAGTGGACAACTTGAGATGGATCATTATTGTGCTTATCATGATTATTGTCCTCCTTTTGCTTCAGAAATAGACTAAACCTGGAATAAATGATTGTTTGCCTATAATTTACCTGATGATATCTTCCAATTTTACAATGCGAATGTCTTCTGATCAAACCATCAGTCGGCATCACATCCGAACACAACAACTTCAAAAGTGTCGACTTTCCGGCTCCATTCGGTCCTACCAACGCGATTCTGGTATCCAAATCGATACCGAAATCGATATCTTTGTAGATCCATGGAGTATTCTCGTTATAACGGAAGGAGACGTGCTGAACCATAATGACAGGTGGTGGAATCTCTCCAGCGTCGAAGAAGTAGAACTGTTTGACTGTTTCTGTGACAGCCTTCTCTGTGAGCCCTCCAGCGATCATCTTAGCCATAGTCTTCTCCTTGGACTGAGCCTGACGAGCCAATTTGGCGGATCCGTGACCAAATCTCGCAACATAATCCTTCATATGCTGCAGTTGAGATTGTTCCCAGTTGTAGCGTTTCTGTTGGTTTTCCAGCAATTCCAGACGAGTCTTCACGAATTGATCGTAGTTTCCTCCGTAGTAGACCAGTTGTTTTTGGAATAAATGAATGATGTTGGTGCAGACACCGTTCATGAAATCCTGAGAGTGAGAGACTACCAACAACGTTCTCTTGTATTGGGACAGCTCCTCTTCCAGCCAGACACAAGCCTCTAAATCCAAGTGATTGGTTGGCTCATCGAGCAGAAGGACCGAGGGTTTCAGGTAGAGAGCGCGAGCCAGAGCGATACGCATTCTCCATCCTCCCGAGAAATCCTTGCACTTTTTCATTTGCATAGTTTTGGTGAATCCGAGTCCGTGCAGAATTTCAGCAGCCTTCTTTTCAGCCAACTCTGCGTCCATTTCATCCAACCTCTCGTACACATCCATCAGCTTCTCCTGACTCTCCTCGTCTGGCTGTCCGGCGAGTTGCTCAGCCAGGTGTTCCAGCTCTTTACGCACCGAATCAACATCAACGACGGCTTGAAGAGCGGTCATTTCGGAAGCTGGCATTTCTCTGGAGACTAGATACATGTCTACAGACTCGGGGATTGGCATTTCCTTATTGTAGATCGCTTGCAAGACGGTGGATTTTCCAGAGCCGTTGAGTCCGATGAGACCGTAGCGGCGACCACGATTCAGCTCGAGTTTCGTGTCAACGACGATTTCACGTCCATGGAAGGTGATCTGGAATAGGGAAATTGTGATTTTTGGAATTGGAAAAATGAAAATTGTCTCAAAAAACTTAATTTTTGCTCAATTTTCCATCACTATCGGTAATCTGGAATAGGAAGAATAGTGATTTTCAGAGGTTTTTTCAGCGAAATTTTAGCTGGAAAATTGTGAAAAATGCTATTTTTATGTAGCTTTGACTTCTAAAAATTTGTTTTTAGGCGAAAATTTTCAGATTTTTAAGAGTTTTTAGCTAATTTTCCGCTATATTTATAAACATTAGACCTAAAAATTCGGTTTTTGAGCTCGAAAATGAGTTTTTCACACGAAAATTCAGCTAAAAACGGTGAAAATACTCCCTAAAGCGAGAATTTCGGATAAAAAACAGCAAGAAATCGCATTTTTCGCATAAATCAAGCCAAAATCGGCCAATTTCCCTTACCGTCAAGCTCTCCACTCGATGATCCAAACCCTTTGGATCGGAAGTCAGCGCTCCGGCGACAGATCTGGCGGCGGCGTTCTCCAATTCGATTTTGGCAAGCGTGGCGGCTGCCTGATCGAGCTCCTCATCGAGAGCAGTGAGACTGACGACAGACGCGTTCTCTGAGATCGATGGGGTCACTTCCTGCAATTATTTTTGATAATTTTAGAGTCAATTTTTGGAATTTTTGGGTATTTTAAAGGTGGGGGAAATGAGAAAAATAATGTTGTCGAAATCCCGTTTAAATATGCTCCTCAAGGAGTTGAACTTGTCGAGACAAGTATTGAAGGTGCGGCGCCGCTACCGACTGAGCTACGCGTGCAAAGAGAAAGCCGCTGCCCGATTGCATACATAAAGGCGAAGGCGACAGCTGTACGCAGAGTGACATTAAGCGTTGCACACCGTCACGGTAGAATGCATACTCTGGCCCCAAAAATCCCCCGTAAAATCTCCTGTCCCCCCACCTTTAAACTCTAAATTTCAGAATCTGTGGGTTTTCGAAGCTCAACATCTCAATTTTTTGAAAGATTTTAACTCAAAAATGCAGTATTTTTAAAGTTTTTTTAAGCTCAAAATCTGAAATTTTGCAATTTTTAGAAAGATTTTAACTCAGAATTTCGGAATTTTTAGGTTTTTCAAACTCAAAAATTTCAAATTTCTCACCTTCTTCTTTCCCTTTCCTCCTTTCGCGGCGGCCTTCTTGGCTGCTTCGCGCGCTTTCTTCGCATCAGACGGCATTTTTGGTCCAGCAGTGATGCGGATGGGGTACCCTAAAATTTTGGTTTATTTAATTTTAACTGTCACAATTACAAGAATAAGGTAAAAAGAACGAGAAAAAGCGGAAAAAAAGCAAAATCTAGAGAAAAGAGGCTTAAAAATTGGATGAAAATTGGTTTATTTCAAGGAAGCGAAGGCCTTTGGCATGGCGCAATGGTCCAAATGGTGGACGTAGTCGGCCATCTCCTGATGGCACGTCTCTTCGGTCTCGGAGCGAGAGTTGACACGATCGTTGCACTCGTCGAGGATCGCCTTGAATTCGGTGACGTGTTCGGCACAACGCTCGCGGAATTGGGTGAGCTGGTCGACGTTCTCCTCGAGTGGCTCTTGCTTGTGGCTCGACATGGCTAGGGGAAGATACCTGGAAAAAATAGAATTTTTCATTGCAATTGGGAAGAAATCAGGGTTTCCAGAGCGAAAAAATCCATTTTTAGGTGAAAATTCGGTGAAAAATGGCCAGAGAAATGACCAGAAAATAGGAAAAAATGAGAAAAAGGGATATTTTTTCCAAAAAAATCGAGACAAAAAATCAAAATTTTCTGGATAATATGAAGAAAAAGAGCATTTTTAAGCGAAAAATACATCTTTTTCATCAAAATTTCCATTAAAAAGCGAAAAAAAAACCTATTTATCGATTCGCCGGTCGGAAAGTTCTAGAACCAGTTTTTTTTGTGGCCGATAGTGAGTAAACAAAAAATAAGGGGTGTTTATCAGTCGAGAATATTTGTTTCCATCATTGTTTTCCGATTTTTAGGGATTCCTCGAAAAATTGCGAAAATTCGAATTTGTCTAGATTTTTGCAATTTGTAGCGAAAAATTCCCCAATTTCAGGTCTATTTTTGCTCAAAAAGCGATTTTTGACATCTTTTACTTAGAAAAATCGGGAACAACAGCAAAAATAGGCTATAAAAAATCGAAAAATGCGAAAATTTCGAAATTCTCATTTTTTTTCCAGATTTTTGCAATTTTTTGCGAAAATTTCCCCAATTTTCCCCTAATTTTCAGCTAAAAAATTCGATTTTAGCACGTTCAACTGATTATTGACACTTTTTGCCCGGAAAAATCGCTTGAAAATCAAAAAAATACAAAAATTTCGAAATTCTTATTTTTTCTCGATTTTCAGCTAAATTTTTCGATATTTCAGGCCGATTTGTAGCTTAAAAATTCGATTATAGCACCTGCAGCTGATTTTTCTGACTTTTTACATAGAAAAATCGATTAAAAAACCGGGAAAATAGGCCGAAAAAAAGAGGGAAAATCCCAAAACTGGGCGGGCGGGCCGAAACTCGAGTTTGAATCGCCGCGCTCGCCTAACCGTAGTCGCGCGCGTGGCGAGACCCGCAAAATGCTTCACGGGCTGTGCGCGCACCGCTCTCGACGGGCGGCCGCGCCTTTCCCACTATTGCTTCTGGCAAGCACCGACCACCGAGGTCCTTCAATCTTGAATCATGTCCAAAGAAAAGTCCTTCGACACCAGAAAGTTCTTGATCGATCTCGCCTCCGGAGGTAAGTAAACGTCTTATTTGCTGTCAAATTTAGGCCAAAACTTCTGGAAATCCTAAAAATCCAGGATTTTTCGATATTTTCCTGGATTTTTCGGTTTTTTTTTCGAAAATAATTCCTCTCTTTCTAAATTATTTTTTTCCAGGTACCGCTGCTGCCGTCTCCAAGACCGCTGTCGCCCCAATCGAGCGTGTCAAGCTTCTCCTCCAGGTCCAAGATGCTTCCAAGACCATCACCGCCGACAAGAGATACAAGGGAATCATGGACGTTCTCGTCCGTGTGCCAAAGGAGCAAGGAGTCGCCGCTCTCTGGAGAGGAAACCTCGCTAACGTCATCAGATACTTCCCAACACAGGCTCTGAACTTCGCTTTCAAGGATACCTACAAGGCAATCTTCCTTGAGGGACTTGACAAGAAGAAGGACTTCTGGAAGTATGTTAAACCTGATTTTCAGCGTTTTTAGCAGAATTTAATCGTCCAAGTTCAGGTTCTTCGCTGGAAACTTGGCTTCCGGAGGAGCTGCTGGAGCCACCTCCCTCTGCTTCGTCTACCCACTCGACTTCGCCCGTACCCGTCTTGCCGCTGATATCGGAAAGGCCAACGATCGTGAGTTCAAGGGACTCGCTGACTGCCTCGTCAAGATCGTCAAGTCTGACGGACCAATCGGACTCTACAGAGGATTCTTCGTCTCCGTGCAAGGAATCATCATCTACCGTGCCGCCTACTTCGGAATGTTCGATACCGCCAAGATGGTCTTCGCCGCTGACGGAAAGAAGCTCAACTTCTTCGCCGCCTGGGGAATCGCTCAAGTCGTCACCGTCGGATCCGGAATTCTTTCCTACCCATGGGACACCGTCCGTCGTCGTATGATGATGCAATCAGGACGCAAGGACATCCTTTACAAGAACACCCTCGACTGCG
Organism: Caenorhabditis briggsae; assembly: GCF_000004555.2. Lineage (NCBI taxonomy): Eukaryota > Metazoa > Nematoda > Chromadorea > Rhabditida > Rhabditidae > Caenorhabditis > Caenorhabditis briggsae. Next base: position 13,029,682 of record NC_013490.2, on the reverse strand, counting down.
CCAAGAAGATCATCCAAAACGAAGGAATCTCCGCCATGTTCAAGGGAGCCCTCTCCAACGTTTTCCGTGGAACCGGAGGAGCCCTCGTCTTGGCCATCTACGACGAAATCCAGAAGTTCATCTAAATCTAATGACATTTTGAAACCTTTTTACCTTGTCATTCTCCAACAAAATCTCGTTATGTAGCTTGTTTTAGCAAAGTAGTATATAGATAGCTACTTTGTTAAGTTTCCAAAAATAAAGCGAGCCACATAAAAAGTTTTAAACCCTTCTTTTCTTTTTCCTCTATCAAGTTTCATCCTTTCAATTTTGAAAATTCTCTCATTCGCCCACACCACCCCGATTGAACATTCTTTAGATTAGCGACCCCTTTCTCTAGTTTCGGTTTGACAAATCTCGGTTATTGCACCTGTGTTTGCCGTTGATCTTAAAAAAATACTCGAGCAACAATAAAACTCCAGTTGTTGTAGTCTTCACCTTGCACTTTTTTAGGATGGATTCAAAACCGTAGCCATTTATTAGAGGAGATTCGCAAGCAATGAGATTCATTTGGGGGTCAAAGTGGAAAAAGGGGAAGTGAATAGGCAAAAGCGATTAAAAGAGAGAGACTAGACATCGGAGGTGTCCGCAAAGTAGGCATGACGTAGGGCCGTGTCCGCATCGATTCTTCCAGCCGGATTGCACACAAGAAGCTTCTGCAGAAGATCACGTCCACGAGTATTCAAATTGGGTACGATTTGGCTCCAAGTCAGTGTCGGATTGTAGGTTGGGAATGGCTGGAATTTCAGACATTTTGTTTTTTTTTGGTTTTTTCTGATATCATCAATCACTTTCTGGTTCTTTGTCTTTCTTTTTTATCTTTTTTCTGTTCCGCCCGTTTCATACGAATTACGTCAGAAGAACAAACAGCTGGAGAGAGAGGGCCCAAAGTACTCTCTTTTCGTCACTTGACACAGGCGGAAAGTAATGCAGCAGCTGCGTGGATTCAGCAAAAAGAACAAGATGATAAGAAGAGAAATTTAGGAGAGAAACGGGGACAAAATTTGATAAGATAGGTGCCTCTAGAGGGGAAATTTGATACTCCAAAGTACAAAAATAGCATCGGAAAATTGAAAATTCCGGTTTTTGGGGGCGAGAATGGTGATTTTTGCCCGAAAAATTGACGTTTTTAGGGCAAAAATGGACTAAAAATCGAGAAAAAAAATTCAAGCGGGTTACTGTCGCCAAAAGCCCGCAATACACCGCGTACGGTGTATTGCTGACTGTCGTCAGATTCGCTGCAGAAGGATTAATTTCGGCCTAAATTTCAGGTTTTTTTGGGGAATTTCAGTGTAAAATAGCGGAAAACGGATAGAAAAATTTTGAGATGAAAAATATCTAAAGATCGCTGAAAAATTGAAAATTTTTTTTTGAAAAAATTGAAAATTTCCTGATGATTTTTGACATTTTGCAGTCATTTTTTTGTTCTAGAAATAGCTGAAAACGTCGAATTTTTAACAGCCAAAAAATGCTTAAAATCGCACATTTCAGGCCATTTTTCTCCTAAAAACCCATTTTTACCTTATAATCCGGCAACTGACTAATCGATGGCCAACTCTCCTCAGTTGGACTTCCCAACTGTTTGAAAATCCGCTTCAGCTGATCATCGACATCGGCGCCGGGGAATAGTGGGCGGCCGGCGTTGGAGATTTCTGGAAAAATCGGTTTTTTTCAGTGGAAAATTAAGCTCCGCCCCCTTTTAAGCCTGAAATTAGCTAAAAATGACCATTTTCGAGCTTTTTTTGGGGTCAAAAAGGGATTTTAGGCTTAATTTTATCGATTTTTCGACAAAAAAATGGGAAAAAAATCTGAAAATTTACAATTTTTGGGCCTAAAATTGAAGTTTAATTAGTTATTTTTAGAGATGATTTTTCGGGGGTTTCTAGCTCATTTTCAGCCGATTTTCCTCATTTTTCCATCAATTTACCTGCAAAAATGCATCCGGCGGACCACATATCAATGGAAGTATTGTATAATTTGGCGCCAAAAAGCACGTCTGGCGGGCGGTACCATAGGGTAACGACTTCTGCACTGAAACATCTCACAGGGACACCGAATGCCCTCGCAAGACCGAAATCCGCCAATTTCAGTGTCCCATTTGTGTTGATTAGCAGATTTTGGGGTTTTAGATCACGATGGAGGACGTGGTGCGAGTGACAGAATGAGAGACCACGAAGCAGTTGCAGCATTAGGGAACGGGCGGTCTGGAAGAGGGGGAAATTTTAAATATTTGGGGAAAAATTTTTTTTTTTAATTTAAAAAAAAATCATTTTTAGGTGAATATTAGACGATTTTCATCACTTTTTTGAGCTTTAAAAATTCGGAAAAAAAATTGAAAATTAAAAATTTTTTGAAGCAGAAGTTTTTAAAAAAATTGAATTTTTTGAAAAAAAAATTTGAAAAAATGTAAAATTTTTGAATTTTTTGAAAAGAAACATTTTTTCAAAAAATCATTTTTGACCACTTTTAGATCATTTTCAGCTCAAATTTTCGATTTTTATCATAATTTTGAGCTTAAAAAATCTGGAAAATTTGTGAATTTACTGAAGCAGAAATTTTGGAAAAAAATCGAAAATTTTCAATAAAATAAAAAAAATTGAATTTTATGAATCGATTTTAGATTAATTTTAGCTTATATCTTCCATTTTTATCACATTTTTGGGCTTAAAAATTTTGGAAAAAATTGAAATTTTTGAATTTTTTGAAAAAATCGAAAATTCTGAATTTTTCGAAAAAAAAAATTGAATTTTTCGGAAATTATTTTTTAAAAAAATCATTTTTTACAGATTTTAAGTCAATTTCAGCTCAAATTTTCGATTTTTATCATATTTCGAGCCTAAAAAGTGCTTAAAACGACCAAAATGGTATTTTTTAAAGAAAATGCAAAAAAATTATTTTTCTAAAAATATTAAAAATCATTGTTCATCGATTTCAGGTCAATTTGAGCTCAAATTACCGATTTTTTCACAATTTTTAGCCCAAAAAGTGCTTAAAAACGACCAAAAATGATATTTTTCAAAAAAAAAATCCGAAAAACATTTTGAATTTTTCGAAAAATTTAAATTTTTCGAAAAAATTGAACATTTTGAATTTTTCGAAAATTTTTTTTTTCAAAAAATCGCTGTTTTGAATCGATTTTAGATCAATTTCAGCTCAAATCTTCGATTTTCAGCATACTTTTTAGCCTAAAATGTTCCTAAAGTCTCAAACCTGCGCATCCATATAACCATTCAACGAGTCGAAGAACTTCTTCAAATCCTGATCGCAAAACTCGAAAACCAGTGTTAGTTTGTTCTCCGAATGGACCACATCGTATAAACGGACCACATTCCTATGTTTGAGCTCTCGAAGGATGCAAATTTCTCGCAAAGCTGAGCTGGGCACTCCCTGGAATTCAAAAATTGATTTTTTGCAATTTTTTTCAAAAATTTTTGAGTTTTTTAGCAATTTCTAGCCATTTTCAGCAGCTTTTTGTAATATTTTAACCCAGAAATTCCGGGAAAAACATGAAAAATTCAAAATTTCGTTAAATTTTTTTTGCATTTTTAGATTTTTTTTTCAATTTTTCAGGAAATTTCCCTAATTTACCTCATCATCATCATCCAATCTGACCCTTTTCAGCGCCACGATCTCACCACTACTCTTGTTTCTGGCTTTAAACACCGTTCCATATGTCCCTGAAACCTTTTTTCTTGATTTTTAGGTGGATTTTTAGGTTTACCCTCTCCAATCTTCTCCATTTTATCGTAATTGTGCATTTTTTAGCAAAAATATGAGAGAAAAAGCGGAAAAAGCGGCGAAATTCGATAATTTTTCCATGAAGGTCAAGTTGACCCATCAAATGGCTGCTGGCGCAATTTTCGTGTGTCCCTGCGTCTCTCAATTGCGCGCGCTCTGTTTAGAGTGGTTTGTTGGCGCGATTCTCGTGCAGTGAAAATAAATTGATTTTTCCGGATTTTCTCATAATTTTTCGCAGAAAATGGGTGAAATCGAGGAGCCAAACATCACAGAACTAGTGGATCGCATCGGGCGAATTCCCCTATGCACAGATGACGATTATGACTTTCAAAAATTGGAAATTCTGGATGAAATGTACCGGAAAAGCTACGAAATCTTCAATGAGATGCGCTCAAAGTGTCAGCTATGTGATGTGGCGCTGGTGGTGGAGAGCCGGAAGCTCTCGGCGCATAAGGTGTGCTGAAAAATCTGAAAATTTGAAAAAAAAATTTCATTTAAAAATCTGAAAATTCAGGTAATTCTGGCCGCTACAATTCCATATTTCCGCGGGATGTTCACTCTGGACATGATGGAAGCCAGTATGAAGGAGATTAAAATTGAAGGTGTGCTGAAAATTCTGAAAATCTGAAATTTTTTGAAAAATTTGAATTTTTCCAGATATGAACTACGAGACTGTAGATGCCCTGTTATCATTTGCGTACACCGGGGAGCTCAGGATTTCGACGAGTGAGCCATTTTTTGAAAAAATTCAAAATTTTGAAAAAAAAATTTTAAAATTTTTGAATATTCCGAAACAAAATTTTTGACAAAATCGAAAATTTTGAATTTTCCGAAACAAAAATTTTGAGAAAAATCGAAATTTTTTTGTTCCAAAAAATTCAAAAGTTTCGATTTTTCAAAAAAAAAAAATTTTTTTAATCGAAAATTTTGAATTTTTCGAAACAAAAATTCTTTAAAAAATTAAAAAATTTCAATTTTTTGAAACAAAAAATTTGAAAAAATCGAATTTTTTGAATTTTTCAAAACAAAACTTTTTTGAAAAAATCGAAAATTTTGATTTTTTCGAAACAAAATTTTTTAGAAAATCGAAAATTTTTAATTTTTGGAAAAAAAAATTTTCCCAAAAATTCAAATTTTTCGAAAAAATTTTTTTTCAAAAATTTCAGATTTTCCAAACTTCCAGGCAACGTCCAATCGATAATGTTGGGCGCCAACTTCTTCCAAATGCAAGAAGTCGTTCAGCACTGCGGAGACTTCCTTATCACACGTCTCCATCCCTCAAACGCCCTGTCCATCAGGGATTTTTGTAAACTAATGAATGTGGATAGGAATGTGACGAATAAGACTGAAGATTTCATTCAAGTGAGGAAATTTTTTTTGGATGGAAATACAGAAAATTTGGGAAAAATTGAGCAAAAAATCGTGAAAAATGAGCAATTTCCAGCCCAATATCGATAAATTTCGAGTTTTAGTGATTATTTTTTTGCATTTGTGTTTAGACGGCCTTAAAACACAATTTCGGCTTTAAAATTGAGTTCAGCGTCTTCAAGTTTGCTGAAAGTTGCGAAAAAACGGAATTTCAAAAAATTTTAGCAAACGCGCTCCAATGCAAATTTTCTCCAAAACATGCTTGAAGAGCACTTTTCAGTGCTCAAACAGCTCAAAATCGAATTCCCCACCGAAAACTAGCTCAAGAACCTTGAAAAAAACCGATTTTTTCGAAAATTTCGCAAATGCGCTCCAATGCAAATTTTTCCCAAAACATGACTAAAAATCACTTTTCAGTGCTCAAACTGTTTAAAATCGAATCTCCGATCGAAAACTACCCCAATAACCTTGAAAAAACGTAATTTCAAAAAATTTTAGCAAACGCGCTCCAATGCAAATCTCTCTCAAATTCCGCTTAAAACAGCTCAAATTTCGTCTAGTCTTCGCAATTTTGGGTTAAAATTTGAATTTTTTGCCAGAAACGACTTAAATCACTCGTTTTATCACTAGAACTTCAAAAAAAAAGTTTTTTTTTTCGAAAATTTCAAACTCCAAAAGAGATTTTTTAATTTCAGAAACATTTCACATCAGTCGCGAAGGATGAGGATTTCAAGAAATTATCACTAGAAGATACAGTAATCCTTTTGGATAGTGATAATTTATATGTGGATTCTGAGGAGCAGATATTCAATGCAGCAATGGAATGGCTGAAATATGATAAAACGAGGCATCAGGACGCGGCAAAGTAAGTGCGCCCCATTGGACAAAATTTGGGAAAATTTGAATTTTTGGAAAAAAATTTCGAAAAAAAATTTTTTTTTGAAAAAATCAATTTTTTGTCAAAAAAAAGTCCGAAAAACGCAAAATTTTGACAGTTTTAAGCTGAAAATCGTCTTTTTCAGCCAGCGCTCCAATGCTCTCAATGCTCCAGCGCTCCAATGGACAAAATTTTTAAAAAATTGTTTGAAAAAATTATAGGCATTTTTTAGCTCAAAATTCCTTAAAATCCAAAATTTTGTTTCACCCAAAAATTCAAAAAATTCAAATCCCCGCCTATATTTTTTCTTCCAGAATCCTCCTGTGCGTCCGCCTTCCATTGCTCAGCCCAACGTTTCTCTCGTCGGCAGTCGCCACGAACTCAATTATCAAAAAGGATATACCGTGTCGGGATTTGGTAAGATTTGGTTTTTGGAATTTTCAGATTTTTCAGGCTGAAAAAGTTGGAATTGCTGAAAATTGACGACTTTCGGCCTTAAAAGTTGGAAATTGACCATTTTTGGCTCAAAAAATCGAAAATTTGACAATTTTCAACCCGAAAAAGATGAAAAACCCGGCTAAAATTGGTCAATTGACCGTATTGCTCAGCTTAAAAATTGAACAAGAAAATGTTTGAAAAATTAATTTTTTTTCCAATTTTCGCACTAAAAATAGTTTTTTAGCTCAAATTTCATGATTTTAACATATTTTTGCTCTAAAAATCACTATTCTCAGCATATTTCAGCGCTGAAAAATCTGAAAATTGTCAAAATGTGATTTTTGGCTCATTTGTATGTTAAAAAAAATCAATTTTTAGCCGAAATTTCATGATTTTCACACAGTTTTTGAGCTGAAAATCATCTTTTCAAGCTATTTTGATAACGATAAATCTGAAACTTGAGAAAAAAGTTTTTTTTTTGAAAAATGGAAATTTTAGAAAAATACGTTTGTTTGGTTTTTCTGTTGAAAATCACACTTTTCTGCTCAAATTTTATGATTTTTGGCATATTTTAACCCAAAAATTACTATTTTTAGCATGTTTTGATGCCCGAATTGTCTGGAATTCGGAGAACAAAAAAAAAATGAAATTTTCGAAAAAAATTGCTTTTTTTTCCAATTTTTGCACTAAAAATCTTAATTCTAGCTCGCTATTCTTGATTTTTGGCATATTTTAACCCTAGAAATTTCATTTTTTTTTCAGACTATTTCGACCCCCGAAATCTCTGAAATTTCGTGAAATTTCACATTTTCCAGCTCGAATTTCTCGATTTTTGACTCATTTTTTGCCCTAAAATGCCCAAAAATTGCTTGAAAAAATTTTTCCTCTCTCAGATCGACGAAGCGAAAGACTATCACCTTCTACCGGAACGCCGCCAATTCTTAAAATCTTTTAAATGCTGTCCGCGAGCATGTCAACGGATTCCTGGACTAATTGTGGCGATCGGAGGTCTAATGCATCAGAGTCAATCGAAATCGTCGGTCGAGATTTATAATCCTATTCAGGTGATTTTTGGGAAATTTTGAATTTTTTGAAAAAAAATATTTTTGAATTGTTTAAAATTTATAAAAACTATCAAATTCTTGGTTTCCTGCTGAAAAATCGCTTGAAAATTCCCGAAAAATAGTCAATTTTGGGCCGAAAAATCCGAAAAATGACGCATTTTCGAAAAGTCTGCAAATACCGCGCACCTGACGCTCATTTGCGGACTTTTGGCTACAGTAGTCCCTAATAGAAATAATTCGTTTTTTGGTCGTTTTTAGTCAAATTTTTGGCGTTTTTCGATAGAAATTTAGACTAAAATTGATGAAAATAAGGGAAAAATGAAAAAAGTTCTGAAAATTCTAAAAAATTGAAAAAAAATTTTTTTTTGAATTTTTTGAAAATTAAAAAAAATTTCTTCAATTTTTCATTTAAAATGTGTAGATAATGAGTCAAATTGACTAAAAAATTATGAGAAACCATTAGAAAATCGAAAATCCGGGAAAAAAATTTTTCAATGGAATTTTCGAATTTCAGAGTTTAAAAAACCGATAAATCTGTTAAAAATCCATAAAAACCATCAATTTCTCAATTTTCAGCATGAAAATCACCGAAAAAACCCAAAAAAACGTCGAATTTTTGTCAATTTTGACTCAAAAAATGACGCATTTTCGAAAAGTCCGCAAACACCGCGCACCTGACGCTCATTTGCGGACTTTTGGCTACAGTAGTCCCTAAGGGAAATAAATCTTTTTTTGGTGAATTTTCAGCGTTTTTAAGCCGGAATTGAGCTAAAAATTGATGAAAATGAAAGAATAATGTCAAAGAAGTTCAGAAAATCGAAAAAAAAATTTGAAAAATTGGAAAAAAAATTGTTTTTCGAAAAAAATTGTTTTTTGAGATTTTTGAATTTTGCTGTCTAAAATCTTGAAAAAAAGAGAGATTTTCAGAAGAAATGGTCATCGATCGAAGGAGTAACCACATTGAGGACTCGTGTGGGTGTAGCTGTCCACAAGAGACAAGTGTATGCAATTGGAGGATTTAATGGGCAGGATAGGATGGATTTGGTAGAAAAATTCGATTATGATACGTTGAATTGGGTTAAGGTGAGAAAAAAGAACACATTTGAGCTAGAAATACAGAAATTTAAAAAAATTCTGAAAAAAAAATTTTTCTTGAAAATTTTTTTTCAAAATTTCCCACTACAGTAATCCTGAAAAATTTGAATTTTTCTAATTTTTAACGATTTTCAACCATTTCCCCTCAAAAAAATTCCAAAAAAAAATGCAAAAATCGAAAAAAAAATTTTCTGAAATTTTCCAAAATTCCAGCTTTCCCCTCTGAACAGAAAACGGTCCGCCTTGGCAGCTGCATTTGTCTCAAATCGACTATACGTTTGTGGTGGATACGATGGAAATCATAGTCTATCCACAATGGAAATTTATGATATTAACAAGAATATCTGGGAACCCGGACCACCGATGGAGAATCAGAGGAGTGCCGCGGGGGTTACGGTACTTGGGAAACATATTTATGGTGAGAGGCTTTTTCTAGACCACCAGAGCTTTCCAATGCATTTTTCAGAACTCAAAAATATGAATTTTGAGTCAAGATACGCCACTTTAAAGGCTGGTGGCCTAGAAACCAAAATTTTGGGTTTTCTAGGCCACCAATCCAAATGAGACCAAAATTTGTGAACTCGCCTCGTTCTCAGCTTTAAAATGAGTATAATCATGTCTATATTCTAGCAAATTCGAGATACAGTCAGAAAACGCGCTCCATTGAGAAAACCCAGAAAAATTGTCATAACTTTGTTCCTTTCGAAGATAGAAAGTTGATTTTAAAACGTGAATCTTCAAAAAAAAACGAGACGAATTCAAAAATTTAGCTTGTTCTTCATTTTAACCGAAATTTACAAAAATTATCAACGGAGCGCATTTTCAAAAAAGTTTTGGAAATCGAAGAAAATTATTATCATTTTGAAGCGCTTCGAATTTCAAGTATTCTAGTAAAAAAATCACTCTAATATCTTCAAAATGAACAAAGTTATGACAATTTTTCTGTTTTTTCTCAGTAGAGCGCGTTTTCTGGAATTTTTGAAAATCACTGAAATGTAGGCGTGTTTATACTCATGTTGAAGCTCTCAACAAGACAAATTCAAATTTTCTGTCAGTTTTCTATTTTGACCGAAATTCCCAAAAATGATCAATAGAGCGCATTTTCTTTAAAAAAATTAGAATTTCAGAAAAATTATTATTATTTTGAAGCGCTTAGAATTTCAGAGCTTTTGGTGACAAAATCACTGTTCTATCTTCATAACGAACAAAGTTATGACGATGTTTGTGACTTTTCTCAATAGAGCGCATTTTCTGAAAATTTTCACAACTTCTCGAATATAGTCATGATTATACTTATTTTGAAGCTGAGAACATGGGAAATTCAAAAATGTACGTTTCAATTGGTACCAAATTCCCAGTTTTCTAGGCCACCAACTTCATAATGGCGTAACTTGGCTCAGTTTGCATATTTTTGAATCGGAAAACGCCAATGGATAGCTCTAGGCCTTCAATTTCATCTTATTTGTAAAATTCAATTTTCAGTTTGTGGTGGTCACGATGGGATGCAAATATTCGGAAGTGTCGAACGTCTAGACACCGAATCTCAACAATGGGAACGAATTCCGTCGATGATTCAACAGAGATGTCGTTTTGGGGCGGCAACGTACAAAGGGAAAATTTATGTGGCCGGTGGTTATGATGGAACGTCTTTCTTGAAATCTGTGGAGGTTTACGATCCAATTGAGAAAGAATGGGCTCCCTGCTCGGCGATGAATATGAGGAGAAGTCGAGTTTCATTGGTGGCAACCAATGAGGGACTGTTTGCAGTTGCTGGGTACGGTAGACCTTCCAAGATGCTATAAAAACCGTCTTTTTAGCACTAAAACTAAGAAAGTTATAGCGATTTTTCTGATTTTTATCATTGGAGCGCGTTTTCTGTTGACCAAAATTTCTTGAAACCTGAATTTTTGAACTTCCCTCGTTCTCAGCTTTAAAATGAGTATAATCATGCCTATATTCTAGCAAGTTTTATAATTTTGAGAAAACGCGCTCTATTGAGAAAATTCAGAAAAATCGTCATAACTCTGTTCATTTTGAAGATAGAACAGTAGTTTTAAAACCTATAAGACGTATAATTCAAAGCGCTTCAAAATGATAATAATTATGACACATTTCCGAAAATGTTTGAAAATGCGCTCTATTGATAATTTTCTAAATTTTGACCTAAATGAAAAACAAACCGGATTTTTGAATTTGTCTTGCTGAGAGCTTCAAAATGAGTATAATCATGCTCATATTCGGGCGAGTTTGGAAAAAGTCAGAAAATGCGCTCTATTGAGAAAATACCGAAATATCGCTATAACTTTGTTAGTTTTATAGCTAGAAAGGCGATTTTTGGAGGGTTCGAACTAGCGAAAATTGCAGACATTTTGACATAATCTTTTTTCCGAAAACTTCAAAAATCAATTTCGACTTTTTTCAGATTCGACGGTGAGAACAATTTGTGCTCAATGGAGCAATACGACGAGACAACGGATCAATGGACCATCTCAACACCATTAACATGTCATGAGGGTGGTGTTGGTGTTGGTGTCATCCCAATGCCCCCGCATATGTTGTAGAAATTTGATTTTCTGGAATTTTTGAAATTTCAATTTTTGTACAAATTCTGTAATTTTCTGTATTTTCCCCTAATTCATGCTTGATGTGTGCAATAGAGCGTAGCTTTTTTGCAATTTTCATATTTAACGATTTTTTCGAAATTTTTCTCATTGGAGCGAATTTGCATTTTTTCGAAATTTTTTCCGATTGTAATCTTCTGGTTGGTGCTAGATTTTCAATTAATAAATTGATTTTTTTTTCTGAAAACTGTGTTATTTTACAAAAAAAATTAATTTTGAAAAATTCCGAAAAATTGAAAATTTGAAAAAATTTTAAATTTCAGTTTTTTTTTCTGAAAATCCTGAAAAAAAAGCTGTGAAAACCACATGAAATATTCTCTAAAAATATGATTTTTAATCTGAAAATCGATAAAAAATCTGAAAATTTCGAAAAAAGGTCGATTATCGATTTTTAGGTTAAATTGAATTTATCAATAATTGCTTTATTAAATTAATTATTTTTATGAGTATCATTATAATTATTAGGTAGAAAGACAAAAAAAACCAAAATAAAAGAAGAATTAGTCGGATCCTAGGCCACGGCCACTACCTCCGCAACAGGCGCGATCGTCTGAACGATTTGACCTCCGAACTACACGGTCGGCGGCACCATTCCAGTTGTTTTGTGTGTGAATTGTGTCTTAATCCATACGAACAAGACATAAAAACTTGACAGCACTCGTTTAACGGACATTTGAAGCCGGTCCGACGGATTTTCTGCTTCACTTCGGCGATTTCCTCCTTCGTTGGCACTGGATCTGTGGGAATTTGGCGTTAGAGCGCGTTTACTGATTTTTTATATTCGAATTTTCGTATTTTGTGTGATTTGTCACTGAAAAACGCGCGTTTAACACAAAAAATCCGATGGAAAAGGAATAATTCTAGTCCGCGCGCGGCCAGTTTTGAAATTATCGATTTTTGTGATTTTTAGGCTTAAAATAGCTAGAAATAATGAAAAAATCGAGAAAAATATCCGGAATTTGGTTTTTACCAGAAAATTAAGTCTTTTTATGCTTGAAATACAAAAAAAGGGCGCGATGGAAGAGGAATAATTCTAGTCCGCGCGCGGCCAGTTTTGAAATTTTTGATTTTTGCGATTTTTAACTCTAAATCAGTGTTTCTATCGGTTTTCGGCAGTCTTTCCGCCAAGTTGTGACTGTTTCAACGAATTTAAGCTCACAAATTATTGAAAAATCGAGATTTTTAAATTTCGCGCCGGCGGGGGCACTAGAAAAATCGATATCGATTTTAATGTCGTTTTTCGGATTCTTCGGATTTTTTGCGATTTTTAACCCAAAATAGATGAAAGCTCTTGAAAAAGAAACGAAAAAATTCTAGAAAAATCGATATTTTCGAAGTTTTTCGGTTTTTCTCCACAGAGCGCATTTTCTCACCTTCTTCTTCCTCGACGTCCGCTCCATTAACTTCTTCTCCGTTTTCCCCATTTTTCAGAACTCCAGAATCTTCTAAATCTTCAGATCTCCGAATAGACAATTTCATGCCGATTGGCTCTTCACAATCTCGAACTTCCTCAGCGCAATCTTCGATTTTCTGAAAAAAATATATATTGAAAGTGCGCTCTATGGCGAAAACAAACAAAAAATTAAGTTTCGCCTCGCTGAGAGCTTCAAAATGAGTATAATCATTCCTATATTCCAGCGAATTTCAAAATATTCAGAAAATGCGCTCCATTGAGAAAAACCAGAAAAACCTCCATAACTTTGTTAGTTTTAGTGCTAGCTTGATGATTTTTGGGCCGTCATGATTGGAATTCAAAGCTCTTTAAAATGAACTTAATTTCAACTAGATTGAAGTATTTTGGAAAGTGCGCCCTATTGATAATTTTCGTAATTTCGGGATTTCAAAGGACGATTTTCATAAAACTTGAAATTTTCCAAGGTTTGGATAGAAGCAGGTGTGCTCTATAGACATTCTGATCAAAACTTAAAAACTCCATTCATGCAAATTCGCTCCACCGCAAAATGTTTTCGACCTACATTAAAATTGTGGCAAGTCTTCCTTCTCGTCTGTTTTCCTTCCTGGCATTCGGACCAACTTTCCCACTTCGAACCGTCGTCTTCCATGTCATTCTCGTGATTCATCAACATTTTGTCAGCGCCAATTGCGTCGGTTTCTGAAAAAGTCTTGTTTGTCCCATAACTTGGTCACTCCGTCTCCAATTCTGACGAAACTTGAGTTTTCGAATTTTTCTCATTCTCAGCTTCAAAATGAGTATAAACATGCTCATATTCAGACGGATTTTTAATAATTCAGAAATTGCGCTCTAATGAGAAAAATTAGAAAAATCGTTATAACTTTGTTCATGTTTAAGATAGAACAGTGATTTTAAGAAGTAGGTGTGTACAATTGAAAGCGCTTCAAAATGAATAATAATTTCAATAACATTCAAAAAATTTTGAAAAAACGCTCTATTGATAATTTTTGTAAATTTTGTCTCAAAATAAAGAATGAACAGAATTTCTGCATTTGTCTCGTTGAGAGCTTCAAAATGAGTATAAGCATGCAAATATTTGAGCAATTTTCAAAAAAAAAAATCAGAAAATGCGCTCTATTGAGAATTATCAGAAAAATTGTCATAACTTTGTTAGTTTTAACGCTACGCTGATGATCTTTGTGGGATTCACCTTGAAATGTCAAGCTTTCAAATGAATCCAATTTCAATTAAATTTGATATTTTTGGAAAATGCGCTCTATTGAGAAAAACCTAAAAATCGTTACAACTTTGTCAGGTTTAGTGCTAGATGGATGATTTTTGGAGGGTTGATTCAAAACTCACCAAAATTTCTGACTCCCGACATTTTTCGTTTTTGAACACTTTTTCAGTCTTCGGCCGAGTGCATTCAACCTCAAAATAGTCGACAATATCCGTATTTTCCTCTGTGAACAATTCGGATTGTGTATTTCGATTTTCGGAATTCAAAATACAATTCAGTTGATTTTCCTGCAAAAATTGTTTTTAAAGTTGCAAACTCGCCCTATTGGACTTCGTAGCTGCCTCGAAGTGCAACAGAGCGCATTTTCCAGCTATACAAGCGAATTCGCACTAACGAACCTCAAAATAATACATTCCCGAAGTACAATTGAATCCAAACAACTGATAACTGTTGATACACGTGTCGAAACAATGTTCGAAAGAGGGAGAATCAGAAACTGATTCTGCGAATCCAACCAGAATCATTTGAGGGTGTCGGGAGAAGAATGTCGAGGGACAGGTTCTGAAAATAGAAATTTTAGCTAAATTTTGCGACAAAATTCACTTTTCTAGCTAGCCTAGAAGTCGAGACTTAGTTATTCGAAGTTTAGGAGACGCAGACAGCGAGACACTCTAGCTTTCTGCGCCTCTAGCTTGTTTCTCATGAATTTGAGAAAAAAATTTCACATTTTGACACCAAATTCATCATTCTAGCTCAAAAACTGGCTAAGTTATACCTCTTTTACAACAATTGCCAATAGAGCGCATTTTCCAAAATCATCAAATCTATTTGAAATTGCATTCATTTTGAAGAGCTTAAGAGTTCAGTGAAATTAAATTAAAAATCATTAATCTAGCACTAAAACTAACAAAGTTATGACCATTTTCCTAATTTTTCTCAATGGAGCGCATCTTCTCAAAATTATAAAATTTGCTTGAATATAAGCTTGTTCATACTTATTTTAAAGCTCTCAGCGAGACAATTTCGAAAATTTGGTTCGTTTTCAAATTTTGACCAAAATTTACAATAATTATCAATAGAGCGCATTTGCAAAATTTTTCTTGAATTTCAACAAAACTGCTCTCATTTTGAGGCGTTCTAAATTTACGTATCTAGGTTTAAAAATAAGTTTTCTATCTTTGAAATTAACAAAGTTGTGACGATTTTTCTGATTTTTCTCAATAGAGCGCGTTTTCTGGATTTTTCGAAATTCGCTCAAACACAGTTATGATTATACTCATTTTGAAGCTCTCGACGAGCCAAATTCAAATTTCAAGCTTGTTATCGGTTTAGATAAAAACTGACGAGCATAAAAGGAAAACTCACTCCACGAAGTCCTTGGACACACAAATTTTCTCATGATACGATGCCTCATCTTTTTGCTTCAATTGCCCATTTCCCACAGGTACAGCTGCTTCAGAAGTGAACGAACACGTGGACGTGGTTGTGAGGAAGTCGAAGCTTTTGCATGTTAGAGCTACACCGTTAACCTGAAAATTGGTTCAAAATTAGTTTGCATCATAACTCGGTCAGATTTGTTCTAATTCAGATGTAACCTAATTTTTTGAAATTGGCTCGCTGAGAGCTTTCAAATGAATATAAACAAGCCTGTATTAAAGCAACTTTCAAAATTTTGAGAAAATGCGCTCTATTGAGAAAAATCAGAAAAATCATCATAACTTTGTTAGTTTTCGTGCTAGCTTAATGATTTTTGTGTCTATATTATTGAAATGTTAAGCTCTTCAAAGTTAACTAAAATTCACATAGATTTGAATAATTTGGAAAATGCGCTCTATTGACAATTTTTGTGAATTTCGGTCCAAATAGAAAAGTATCTAAATTTTTTGATTTGTCTCGTTGAGAGTTTCAAAAAGAGTATAATCATGCCTATATACAAG
Source organism: Caenorhabditis briggsae (assembly GCF_000004555.2). Taxonomy (NCBI): domain Eukaryota; kingdom Metazoa; phylum Nematoda; class Chromadorea; order Rhabditida; family Rhabditidae; genus Caenorhabditis; species Caenorhabditis briggsae. The sequence goes on along the minus strand of NC_013490.2, from coordinate 13,013,851 downwards.
CTAATTTCAAAAATGTCAGAAAACGCGCTCTATTGATAAAAATCCGAAAAATCGTCATATCTTTGTTCATTTTGAAGATATAATTGTAATTTTTGAACCTTGGTACGTAAAATTTAAAGCGCTTCAAAATGAGCCTAAGTTTTTAAAAATTTCGAAAACGCGCTCTATTGATAATTCATGTTAGGGGTCTCATTCGGTCAGTTTTTGAGCTAGAACGATGGATTTTGAGTCAAAATGCTTTTTAAAAAGTCTTACCTTATTCTCAATACACGCCTTTGCACATTCAGCCACATCCTCCACAACCATCTCTTGCTCATCATGCTTAAACAGTTCAAATCCTTCAGTTCTCAAAAATGTGGATTGCTTTCCACGTGGACAAGTGTCCAAGGATTCAGAAGATGTGACAACGTCCTCTGGATTCTGGGGTTCTGGAATTTTCTCATCCCTGGTATCTGTATTAGTTGCCAGGGCCTTGATTGGAGATGATGGAGGAGGAGGACTTGGAGGATCCACGTCTTCTGAATCTGAATCTGTATGGGGATCTTCAGAGGGCTTATTGATAATTGATAAGCAATGAACAATATCCGTTGGTTCAAAATAATCACGAGTTTGGAACTTGAGAAGACGTGCTGGAGCCTGGTCGCCGACATGTGCGAACAGATCACAAACCTGAAAAAAAAGAAACATAGGTCATGATTATACTCATTTTAAAGCTCAAATTATGCTGATTTCGAAAATCTTAATTTCGCAAAATTCGAATAAAAACTAACAGAGTTATGACCTGTTTCTCAATAGAGCGCATTTTCTGATAACTGTGAAACTAATTGAAACTAGGCTCATTTTAAAGAGCTTGGAATCTCGTGGACAGAAAATTAAAAATCATCAAGCTAGCACCTAAACTAACAAAGTTATAGCCATTTTTCTATTTTTCTCAATATAGCGCGTTTTCTAAATTTTGTCGAAGTTTGCTTAATCATGTGCATGAGTATACTCATTTTGAAGCTCTCAACGAGACAAATCTAAAAACTCAATTTGTTTTTCATTTTGACCAAAATTCACAGAAATTATCGATAGAGCGCATTTTCAAAAATTTTTGGAAAATTTATCGAAATCATTTAGATTTTAAAGCGTTTTGAATTTCATGTACATAACTGTTGAAATCACTGTTTTATCTCCAAAAAATACCAAGTTATGACGATTTTCATGATTTTTCTCAATAGAGCGCATTTTCTGGTTTTTTCGAAAATTGCTTAAATATGAGCACGATTATACTCATTTTGAAGCTCTTAAGAAGACAACTTCAAAAATTTAGTTTTCATTCAAATCGAACGAAGACAAACCAAGTTATGATAAAAACAAGATTCTCGGCTAGCGTTTTAAACAGAAGCGTTCATAACTCTCTTCGTTTCTGTCCGATTTTTATGATTTTTATATTTCTGGAATTGGCAAATCAAAGGCTTCAAAATGGTTGTAAATTCAATTTGGTCACCAATGTATCCAACTTTATTCTCTTTGTTTAAACTTTGGTATGTCTGAAAAATCTTGTTTTCAACATAACTTGGGTAGTTTTCGTTCAATTTTGATAAACTTTAAATTTTCGAGTTTGTCTTGGTTTGAGCTTCGGAATGAATATAATTATGACCAGCTCTACCAGTTTTAAAGATATTTTCTATTCAATTTTAAGTCGTCTTACTGTAACTTTTACTAAAAATCAGAAATCTCTCATTCGAAGCCGTAAAGATGCTACTTCAAAGTATATACCAAAACTTTTACAACCGACAAAACTATAAAAATCGCTCACCCGATTCACGTTGTCATAAACAAACGATCGACAGGTATAAACACCGATTTGGCTATTCAGACAGTGCGATTTGCAATGGATTAGTCCCGTTGATGAGCGTCTTTCGTACGGCTGCGCGTTCACGACGATCGAGTTCTCGTAGCGACGGAAGCATGGATCGCCTGAGAATAGTTTTATATAGTTCAGCAAAAAAGAAAAAAAAACAGGTTTAGTCCGAGGGGGGAATTGAACCTCGGACCTTGTGGGTGAAAGCCAAAAGCGCAAGCCAATGCGCCACGGTCGTCACTAGAGGGGAAGGAGCGGAGGGCGTATAGGTGAGGGTGGCTTTTGGTGGGTGGTGGTGAGGTGCGCGGCGCCAAAAAATTTCTGTCGGTGTGTCTGTTTGTCCAGAAATTATCACTTTGGACCGAAATTAGTCATTTCAGGGGGTTTTAAAGTCAAATTTTGCTCTGAACCTAGTTTTAGACAAATTTTAAAGGGGGACTCCGACCAAAAATTTTTATTGCCCTAAAATGTGTTAAAATTTATCTATTTTCCTAATATTATTGCGAAAAAATTCAAAAGAAATCCGAAATCCCCGAAAAACGCCGTTGAAAATGAAAAAAATTCAAAAAAGGTGCCGCCGGGGGACGAGGATTTGAATTCCCGCGCAGTGAGAAACCTAGGCCACGGCGCCTGACAGCATTATTTTCAAGTGGCCGACAGTGTTTTTTAATGTTTTTTACCTGTCGGAGATAAAAGCAAAAAAAATCCGGAAAATTTGTACGGTAAGAAAGTCGCGCCGCTCGCGTGGCCTAGGGGTCTCACTGAAAATCCTCGTCCCTCGGCGGCACCTTTTTTTGAATTTTTTTCCTTTTCAACGGCGTTTTTTGGGAATTTCGGATTTTTTTTTTGAATTTTTTCGCAATAATATTTGGAAAATAGATAAATTTTAACACATTTTAATACAATAAAAATTTCTGATCGGAGTCCCCGTTTAACTAGAAAAACTTGAAATTTTTGATTTCCACCGCTCTTTCTCTTCATCTACTCATCTATTTTTCTCTCAAACTCACTCAAATCTGGAATTCCAGCTATAACTTGATTGTGTCCATCAGGATCCCGAGCTTTTTGCATAGAATCTGAGCGATTTTTAGGCTTCCTGGTTGTCGAGAAATATGGGTTGGAATTCGAATTTGTTACCAGGTCCTGCAATTTTTTGGCTACAGTAATCCCCCAGAGTCACTAACTTACTTGCTCATTGAAGATCTGAAAATTCTGAGACTTCTGTTTGTCTTCTTTCCTCAAAATCTCATTCATTCTAGTGAAAAGTGCATCCCCTGAGCTTGTGGTTGTTCCAATTGGAGGAGGTGTGGGGAATCTGGAATTTTAGGTTAAAAACGAGTTCTAGAACTTTCTAAGCATCCATGAATGCTTTAAAAAAAAGCAAAAAGAAATTGGCGAGGCGGGGAGTCGAACCCCCGATGTGAGATTGGCGGGCAAAAGCGCAGCCACTGAGCCAGCGTGTACACTAAGCAATAGAGGCGCTATGGCGTAGACAAGGGTGGCGGCGGCGCCCACCGGTAGGGAAGGCGTGGGCGCGCCAATTCGAAATTTCTTACGTTTGTAAATGATCGTCGGCATCTGCCATTGCGACTTCCTTATCCGTTATATCTTCTATCAAATTTGAGGATTTTGTAGTTGAGAGAAGACATATTAAGAGAAGGATTACTGTATCTTTGAACATCTGAAAAGAAGGAAAATACATTTTTTTGAAAGATAAAATACAGAGAAAGAAGGAAAGAACCGTTCAAAAAGAGGAAGCCGAAAACAATAATAGTAAGAAATTCTCAAAAATCGAGTAAAAACTGATAAAAAGTGATAAAAACTCCTGTTCTCCGCTAGAACTTCTCAAAACACACCACCGCCCTTTCGTGTCTGCGTCTCTCCTTCCCTTTCTTGTACGCACTCTCTCCCCTCTTTACGGTGTGCCCTTATATCTCAGTGGTAGAGCGTTGGTCTTGTAAACCAAAGGTCCGTAGTTCAATCCTGCGTGGGGGCATACTCTTTTGTTTCTTTTTTGGGTTACTGTAATGATGTTAAATGGCTCCGGGAGGGATCAAAAAATGGTTTTCGTGTTTTGGACCAGAGAAAATAAGGGTTTTCTGGGAGAAATAAATAAACGTTTAGAAAGGAGTATTCTTTTGAATAAAAACTGTTTTCATAAGAAAACATATATATATATATATATATATATAATGGGAAAAAAAGATAAAAATCAAAGTGGGTGTCAAGTTATAAACTATTCACACCGTATGGTGTCCCAAATGAGATCAATATCTAGGCATAAAAGTGACAAAATGTACAAGAATCCTTCGTGAATTTTTTTTCCTGTCGCTTAATCCAATACAGTTGACTTGTCGAGAATAAAAGAGGAAAAAGTAGGTCTCCACCTCCTACGAAATTCAATAGAAAAGAAAACGGACGAAGTGATCATTACGAGTTCGTACGGAAGGTGAAAGAAATTTCGGGAAGGAGGGGGCACAGACCAATTAACCTGGACACACATACGGAACGAAACTGTCCTATAAACACAATATGTGTTCATCCAAATAGGTGTAAAAGGGTTTAAAAAGGAGGAAAAAAAGATTTGGCGGCGGTGGGAGTCGAACCAGGGAGGGCGAGATTGGTGGACAAAACTGCAAGCCATTGCGCCACAAGCGTCGCTGAGCGAAATGAGGTGGAGAGTGTAGAAGAGGGTGGCGGCGGGCGCCACTTGCTGGGGAGGGTGAGGGCGAGAAGGGGAAAATTTGAAAAATGATATTTCCGAAAAAATTGAATTTGCGATTTTTTGAGAAATCTATATATTTATTGGGAACTTTTAGATAGCAAATAAGTAAAAATGAATGGAAAATCGGCGAAAAAAAAAAGAAAATAAGGGATTAATATTTTTCTGAAGAATGGAACGGTTCGGGGGATTAATACGGGTGGTTGGGGATGGGGATAAAGAAGAAGGAGTTTTTTTTGAAAGTTCTCTTGTTGTAAAATCTAAGTTGATCCTTAATCCGACTCGTTTTTGGCTTTTTCTGTGGAAACCAAAATTTTCTGGACAGGAACAATAGAGAAAATCGCGATGATTGAGAATTAAATGTTATTTTTTTATTGTATGCACTTTTTCTTATGTTTTTCTAGCTTTTTTTTCTAGCGAAATTGCTCTGAAACGCTTCCAACAGAAAACTCGAATTCAAAAACCCGCGGAAAAGAGACGCGCGGCCGCGCCGGCGGTTTCTCTTCCACCCAACTTCGGCCACTTCCGAAAAATTATTTTTTCGTCATTTCCATCGTTTTTCAAGCAAAAAATGGGTCAGGAACGTTTGGATAATGCAAATCCGGTGCTTTTCGACTCGAAACCACGTCATCGACCGGTAACTGGCACCGAACGGTGGGTTTTTAAGCGAATTTTGGCCGAAAAATATTTTTTGCAAAAATTAATTTTTTTTCAAATTTCAGCGACGAAAGCGTTGAAGATCCAATTGATTCATGGGAGATTTTTGATCTTATCCGTGATATTAACGACCCGGAGCATCCATATACCCTGGAACAGTTGAATGTGGTTCAGGAGGAGCTGATCAAAGTTTTTATCGATGAAGAGGAGACTTTTGTTAAGGTTTTAACCTGAAAAATATGATTTTTAAGCATTTAAATCGTTAAAAACTGCTAAAAATCCAAAATTTAGGCCCAGAAAGTTGGAATTTTGGCCGAAAAATGAAAGTGTCGATTTTTCAGCATTTTCAGCCAAAATTCCGGTTTTTATCGCTGAAAAAGTTGAAATTAACGTTTAAAAATACGAAAAACAGCTGGAAACCTGAAATTTTAGTCTAGAAAAAGTAATTTTCAGCTGAAAATCAAGATTTTTGAAAAATTCAAATTTCGCGCCAAACCGAAATTTTCTAAAAAATTCAAATTTCTGCAGGTAAACTTCACACCAACTATCCCCCACTGCAGTATGGCGACACTCATTGGTTTGGCGATTCGAGTGAAACTATTGCGGAGTTTACACCCGAAAATCAAAGTTAGCGTATCGATTACGCCCGGATCACACTCCACAGAGGAATCTATCAACAGACAGTTGGCTGATAAGGTTTTAAGCTAAAAATAAGCTCAAAAATCGAAAATTAGAGATTTTTTGACCCTAAAAAAGTGAAAAAACCGACAAAAATGGTCCAGAAATAAGGGATTTAAGCCAATTTTTGGGGGTTTTAAGCCAATTTTTGGGATTTTCAGGTCAAATTTTGTGAGTTTTAGGCCAATTGTCAGTAATTTTTAAGTATTTTTCCCAAAATTTTCTCAGAAATTTCTGTAATTTTTAATCGAAAATTTGGGATTTTTAAGTTCAAAAATTCTGATTTTTAGCTCTAAAATTTGTCATTTTCAGCCAAATTTTTTGGGATTTTTTCCCCAATTTTTCCAGAAAATTCTGTAATTTTTGACCGAAATTTTCATGCCAAAAATCTGGATTTTGAGCTCAACATTCGTTATTTTCAGCCAAATTTCAAGCATTTTCAGCTCATTTTTAGCCTATTTTTCTCGGATTTTTGGCTCAAAATTCGTCATTTTCCCTCCGATTTTCAGATTTTTTGTCCGAAATTTCTGTGATTTTCGCCCAGAAAATTTGGGATAAAAAAAGTGGATTTTGAGCTCAAAATTCGTCATTTTCAGCCAAGTTTTAAGGATTTTCAGCGTTTTTTTTTCTGATTTTTTGCCAATTTTCAGGATTTCTAGGCCAATTTTTGTGATTTTCAGCTCATTAGTTGCCTAATTTCTCCCCGATTTTAGGATTTTTTTTTCAAAAATCCTTAAATTTTAATGATTTTTTGCAGGAACGTGTCGCGGCGGCAATGGAGAATCAAGGCTTGATGCATGCTGTAAACGAGTGCTTGAGAATTCCAGAATAATCGATAATTTGGCTGAAAATCCCCGTTTTTTCCAAACGTTTTTTTCCAATTTTTCCAATAAAACTGTGATTTTTTTTGTCGTATTTTTTGCTGATTTTTTTTGGTTATTTTTCTCGAAATTTCGATGATTTTTCATATTTTCAAATTGCTGAAAATCCTATTTTTGACGATTTTTAAGCCAAAAAATGCTGAAAAAGCTCGAAAATTCTGGAATTTTCGGGAAAATTCGAGATTTTTCAACGAAAAAAGCGGCGAAAGGGAATTTGAATCGGTTAGTTTTTTAGCTGAAAATTTGAATTTTTGCTTAAAATTTCAAAAATTTGGCTGAAAATTCTAAAAATTGAAAATTTTTTTTCGTTATTTGACTCAACAATTCGCTGAAAACGCTAAAATTTTCAGAAAAAATCATAAAAATTTTTTTCAAAAATTCGAAAAATTGGAAAAAAAATTTTTTCAAATTTTCGAGTTTTCGAAATTTTAAAAAAATCTAGAATTTCCAGAATTTGAGCTCGATATTTTCGAATTTTTTCAAAATTTTAAGCTCTAAAATTTGACTGAAAATTGAAATAATTGAATTTTTCAAAAAAAAAATTTTTTCCGATTTTTGACTGAAATTTTCCCAAAAATCTGTAGAAATCGCTGAAATTTATGAATTTTTTCACTGAAAATGTCCAAATTTTCAGAAAAAAAATCATTAAAATTTTTCAAAAATTCGAAAATTTGAAAAAAAATTTCTGAAAATTTCTTTTTTTTCAAATTTCGACTTTTTGAAATTTTAAAATAATTTGAAATTTTCGAATTTTCAGAATTTCGAGTCTAAAATTTAGCACTTTGAAAAAAAAACTGAAATTTTCATCGTTCAAAAAAAAAATTTTTCGATTTTTTAGCTAAAAATTCGTTGAAAATGTTCAAATTTTCAGAAAAATTGAAAAAAAAATTTTTCTGAAAATTTCAATTTTTTCAAAATTTTCGATTTTTTTTTGATTTTTTTTCTAATTTTTAGCTCAATTTTGGCATATTTCTAATCGAAATTATCGATTTTCCGGAATTTTGATTGCAAAATCTCGAATTTTCCCCGAAAATTCAAATTTCCAGCTACATCCAACGCCAATCCACTGACGAATTCACTGTCAAAGCGCGCGAGCACAATTATCGTGCTCGAAGCGCCTTTAAACTAATCGAAATCAATGAGAAATTCAAATTCCTGCGACCAGGGATTACTGTAGTTGATGTGGGATGTGCACCCGGGTCATGGCTGCAAGTTGTAGTGGATAAATGTCCGAATGGATATGCATTAGGGCTGGATTTACAGGTAATTAGGGGGTAATTAGGCTTAAAATTCACAAAAATCAGCCTAAAAAACCTAAAAATTCCCATAAAAATCCTAAAATTTGGTTTTAAAATCCAAAAATTGGCCTAAAAATCCAAAAATTTGGAATTTTCAGCATAAAATTACCCAATTTCGGCTGAAAATCCTCAATTTTCAGCCAAAATGCTGAAATTTTTCACTTTTTTTAAAAGGGAAAAATCCCTATTTTTAAGCTCCGCCCCTTTTCCAGAACGTTCTACCCATCCGCGGTGCTGACATCCTATCGCAATCCGACGTGACGTCGCCAGAAATTCAGGCGAAAATTCGAGAAAAACTACAAATGCGGCAGGGTACTGTAGACGTAGTGCTGAGCGACATGGCGCCGAATCCGACGGGAGACAGTGAAACCGATCATTTAAGGCTTATCGATTTGTGTCGAACCGTTTTTCGATTGTTTTCCAAGGAGAATACGGTAGAAAACGCATTTGAATTGAGCAGGAAAAACGGAGTATTTTTGTGTAAGGTTAGTGCGAAAAATTGGGGGAAAATGGCTGGAAAGGAGATGGACCCTGGACCCTGGACCCTGGACTATAGCTGGTCCTCGACGGTCCGTGTTCGATTTGCGATCTTCCGATTTTTTCTGGAAATTTCTAGCTGTAGCTGGTAGAGTCCGATGAACCTAGGCCATCTAGATTCATCTAGAGCCGTCCAGATCCTTCTGGAATGTTCTAGAGGAGCTGGAGGGCGCTATACGCCTGATAGACGGAGCTGAGCTGAGCTAGATGGACCCTGGACCTGGAGACGCGTCTGAGTCTTGCTGGCCGAGCTGGATAAAGCTAAGTCACGTCAAGGCGATGCTACCAGCGTGATCTAGACGTGCCTGGGTTCTGCTGACCTAGTAGCTCATAGAAGTTCAGCTTGCCCCATAACTGGAAATCTAGGTCATGGCCTAGAAAGCTCAAGAAGCTAAATTTGGGGATGTTTGGCTCAAAATCTGTTATTTTCAGCCATTCTTTCCCCCAATTTTCAGATTTTCTGAAATTGGCGAAAATTCTAAGAATCCTAATTTTGTTGCAGATCTGGGATGGAAGTGGACGTGGCGAGTTCGTTCGAGAGCTCTCCGATCGATTCTCGATGGTCAAAACGATGAAACCGATGGCTTGTCGGGATATGAGTGCTGAATTGTATTTGTTTTGTCGGGGATTTAGATAATTGATGTTTGTAAATAAAATAGTTTTTTGAAATAATATATTTTTTGGACTTTTGGGCTCTTAAAGCTTGGTTTTATCTACCAAATTGTCTATTTTTTCTGTATTTTTTGGTTTTTTTTTCAGGTTTTTAAAGCTCTTTGTTGGTATGCGTAGCTACATTTCAAAATCGAAGACACGACCCAAATCATCATAAAATTGGATTTCTAGGACATGACCTACGTTTTTCTGATTCTGGATTTCTAGGCCGCGACCTTTTTGGGTTTTCTAGACCATGACCTACATTTCGGTTTTTTTTGGCCTGGCCGACAAAACCAAAATTTGGTTTTTCTAGGTCATGCCCTAGATTTTTCATTTTCTAGATTTCCAGGCCATGACATAAATTCAAGTTATTGAAAAA
>NC_013490.2:12994939-13003573 GCF_000004555.2 Caenorhabditis briggsae | reverse complement strand
GTTGATAGATTCCTCTGTGGAGTGGGATCCGGGCGTAATCGATACGCTAACTTTGATTTTCGGGTGTAAACTCCGCAATAGTTTCACTCGAATCGCCAAACCAATGAGTGTCGCCATACTGCAGTGGGGGATAGTTGGTGTGAAGTTTACCTGCAGAAATTTGAATTTTTTAGACAGCCTAGTCGAGATTGGGTATCATTTTGTAGCTCTTTTCAAACTCTACATTCTCCTTTTTGATTTGAATTGAAATTCCAATTGTTGAGCCGAGCTACGCAGATGACGATTTTAGATCCGAATCGCAGTATTTTCAGCGCCAAAACATGCCGTGGAGAACCGCACTAAAAGTAGCACTCGCTGCTGGAGAAGCAGTCACCAAGGCGCTCACCAGAGCCGTTAGAGATGAGATTCGACGTTAGTCCTTTCTAGGATCAATATTCCTGGATTAGATATGATAGAAAAACTCAAAAACTACAAAATGAGCCTATTTGGGATACTGTAGCTGGTCTATGAGCAGAGTTACAGACGTAACTTACAGTAACCGTTAACCGTTAGTTAACCGTGTATGTCAGGTGGTTTTAAGCCCGTATCTTTGCTCATAGACAGGCTACAGTTACTCAAATAGGATCGTCTTGTAGGTCTTGAGTTCTTCTATCATATCCAGTTTGGTAGGTCTGAAAATATTAACCTTGTCAGAATCTTAGGTCCTTTGAATTCTCGTCTTTTCAGATTCTTTACATCCTAAAGATAGATCAGAAGGATCAGAAATATCAAAAGAATGTAACGGATCTAAAAAGACGAGAATTCAAAGGGCCTAAAACTCTGACAAGGTTAATATTTCTGGACCAAATCAGTTGGATATGATAGAAGAACTAAAGAATACAAAATGAATCTAATTAGAATACTGTAGCTCGTCTTTGAGCAAAGTTACAGTAACCCTAAAATGATCGACCATGTTGAGATGGTTTTTGATCAGTAACGTTGCTCATAGACAAGCTACAGTATTCCAATCGGTATCATCTTGTAGGTCTTGAGTTCTTCTACCGTATCCAGTTTATGTGGTCCGCAATTCCTTACTCTGAAGGAGAACTATGGACCATTTTCAGAGACGCAACAAGCCGCCGCTCGTCATGCAGCCGCCACTGGTCAATCGCCGAGTGAGACGAAGGAGAATGCCAATGCCAATGCCAAGTTGGGAATCTCTTTGGAGGTCAGGGATAGCACTGGATAATGAGCAAAATCACAAATTTCGCCAGAAATTCAATTTTTAAAAATTTTAGAATTTTTAAAAAATGTGAAATTTCCGAAAATCTGAACTTCGGAAAACACCAAAAATCTGAGATCCTGAAATTCTGGAGTTTTTTGGTTTTTAAACAATATGAGAGAATTTGTGATTTTTCAGTTTTTTATAGATTCTTGAATTCGTCAAAATTCGTCGAAATTTTTGAATTTTTGGAATTTTTTGAAAAAATAGAAAATTAAAAATCCGAAAATTTGAATTTTTGAAAAATACAAAAATTGAAAAAGCATTCCTAAAAATTCCACAAAAAAGTCTGAAAATTCTGAAAATTTGAATTTTCGAAAAATTCCAAATTTCCAAAATTTTCAGAAAATCCAAAAAAAAATTCTTAAAATCCAAAATTCAGAAAACTCGGAGTTTCTGAGAATCTGAATTTGCCAATGATTTCCGAAAATTCCAGATTTTCCAAAAATCCAAAATTTTGAAATTTTCCGAAAATTCTCTGAATTTCCAAATTTTCGAGAATCTAGAATTTCGAAAATCCAGCATTTTCAAAAAATCTCAAAATTTGAATTTCCAGGAATCCCTTCAAATTCTGAATGTAAAGACGCCGTTGAATCGAGAAGACGTCGAGAAGCACTACGAACACCTGTTTGCAATCAACGATAAAGCCAAAGGAGGCACTTTTTATTTGCAAAGCAAGGTACGGTACTTTTTGAGAATACTGTACTTTTTGGGATTACTGTACTTTTTGAGATTCAAATTTTCCGCCAAAAATCCCTTTTTTCGGTTCCGCGTCACTTCGAAACCAGTCATTTCGAAACTAAGTGACACTTCGAAACCGGTCATTTCGAAACCGCGACATTTACTCACTTTTCCGTATTCGAAATGTTGCCGTTTCGAGTTGACTGGTTCCGAAACGTCGTGGTTCCGAAACGTCGTGGTTCCGAAACGTCGTGGTTTCGAAACGTCGTGGTTCCGAAACGTCGAGGTTTCGAAATGACTGGTTTCGAAGTGTCGTGGTTCCGAAACGTCGCGGTTTTAAGGTGTCACGCAGTTTCGAAAGGACCGGTTTCGAAACGTCGTGGTTCTGAAACGTCGAGGTTCCGGAACGTCGAGGTTTCGAAATGAGTGGTTTCGAAGTGTCGCGGTTCTGAAACGTCACGGTTTCGAAACGTCGCGGTTGTGAAATGTCGGGGTTCCGGAACGCCATGGTTCCGAAATGTCGTGATACTGAAACGTCTGGTTCTGAAACGTCGCGGTTTCGAAACGTCGCGGTTGTGAAACGTCGAGGTTCCGGAACGTCATGGTTCCGAAATGTCGTGATTCTGAAACGTCGTGGTTCTGAAACGTCCCAGAGCCCAAATTTCCCGCCAAAAAAGGCATTTTTCCAGGTCTATCGTGCCAAAGAACGAATAGACGAGGAGCTGAGCCGACTGGAGCAGAAATCCGAGGAAAATAAAGAGCAGCAGAAGGAAAATTCGAAGGAATAATTTTTTTGGATTTTTTGAAATTTTATGTTTTTCAAAAAATTTAAAATTTTTCCAAAATTCTTCGATTTTTCACCGGTTTTTCCTGATTTTTTTGGATTTTCTCAATTTTTTTCTCGATTTTTTTGTTGACTTTTAGTAGTCTTAAATTGTAGGTTTTCCCCTTTTTTTGCGGTTTTTTCAATGAATTTTACAAGTTTTTTTCCCCCATTCCCCCATGTTTTCCATATTTTTTTTGGTGGATTTTTCCAGATTTTTCCTACTTTTTTTCAAAATTTTCAGATTTTTCAGAATTTTGAAATTTCCGGATTTTCAGACAATGCCACCTCCAACACTTGCAGAAGCTGAGCAATTTTTAAGGACTTCAAATATTGAGGAATCGATTTTGGAGCGGCTCGGAGAGATGTTGGTGACCAAAATGGATGGTAGGGATTCGGGAAATTTGGCTGAAAAAAAGCGTAAATTGACTGGAAATGAGCTAAAAAATAACTGAAAATCGGCTGGAATTGGCCAAAAATGGCTGAAAATCTGGCTGAAAATAGCTGAAAATTGAGTGTAAAATAAAAACTTGGGAATTTTTTTGTCAAAAAATTCTTCGAGAAAAATTGACTGAAAATGGGCTGAAAATGGCTTAAATTGACTGAAATAAGAGACAAATTAGCTTTAAAATGCCTAAAAAAATTAGCTGAAAATAGCACGATATAGACAAGAATTGACTGGAAATGAGCTAAAAGTAACTGAAATTGGCTGAAAATAGGCTAAACATGGATGAAATATGGCTGAAAATGGTTGAAATCGACTGAAAATAGCTGAAAAATGTCTGAAAATAAGCCAAGATTGGCTGAAAATAGCTGAAAAAAGGCTGAAAATGACTGAAAATATATTAAAAATAGGCTAAAATTAAGTGAAATTGGCTGTAAATTAGCTGAAAATAGGCCAAAGTAGGCCTAAATTGGCTGAAAATGGTTGAAATTAGCCGAAGTTATGCTAAAATTGGCTCAAAATCCGCTAAAAATGACCAAAATCTGTCAAAAAAAAGCTGAAAATAGGCCTAAATCGGCTGAAAATAGATGAAAATCGGCTGAAAATCGGTAAACATTGACAAAAATTGACTGGAAATAGGCTGAAATTGACTAAAAATCCGCTAAAAAAATCCGAAAATGGCTGTTATTTGGAACATCGTGGCCTAGAAATCCAATATTCCGGAAATCTAGGCCATGAGCTAGAAAACCCTTTTTCAATAACTTGAATTTATGTCATGGCCTAGAAATCTAGAAAATGAAAAATCTAGGACATGACCTAGAAAAACCAAATTTTGGTTTTCTCGGCCAGGCCAAAAAAAACCGAAATCTAGGTCATGGTCTAGAAAACCCAAAAAGGTCGCGGCCTAGAAATCCAGAATCAGAAAAACCTAGGTCATGACCTAGAAATCCAATTTTATGAAAATCTAGGTCATGGCCTAGAAATCCAATATCCAGGAAATCTAGGTCATGGCCTAGGAAAGCTGAAAACGTGTCATGGTGACCTAGGAATCCAAATCTAGACCCTGACCCAATAAATCTAAGTTCGGTGGCCTAGAAATCCAAATTCCCGGAAATCTAGGTCATGGCCTAGAAATCCAATATCCAGGAAATCTAGGTCATGGCCTAGGAAAGCTGAAAACGTGTCATGGTGACCTAGGAATCCAAATCTAGACCCTGACCCAATAAATCTAAGTTCGGTGGCCTAGAAATCCAAATTCCCGGAAATCTAGGTCATGGCCTGAAAAAGCAAAATTTGCTAAACCTAGGTAATAAGCTAGGCGCCCTATAGAAGGTGGCCTAGAAATCCAAATTTTTGGGAATCTAGGTCATGGCCTAGAATCCTTACATTTTAGTAATCTAGACCACAGCCTAAAAACACAGAACACCACGCTTTATTCCATTCGAAAAATAGAACTACAAAAAACGATAGTTCACTTTGGCGGGGGTCCTCCTGGAGGCTGAGCAATCGCCGCCTGAGCTCCTCCCTTCTCCTTTTTCCTCGCCGATTGCATTCGTTTCATCGTGCCGCCCTTCTCATTCTTCTCATTTCCACCCGTATGCGATCCTTTCGATTTTCGCTCATTCGTCTTGTCGCCCCGTCGACGAGCCGTTCCCATTCCACCACCACCACCACCGTCCCGAGACTTCTTCCGAGTGAGATTCGTCGTTGAGGCACGACGATCCGTGCCTCCTCGACGGTCCGTGTTCGATTTGCGATCTTCCGATTTTTTCTGGAAATTTTGAGCTATAGCTGGTTGAGTTGGATGGAGCTAGGCCATCTAGATCCTTCTGGAATGTTCTAGAGGAGCTGGAGGACGCTATAGGCAAAGCTGAGCTGAGCTAGATGGACCTCGGCCATGGACCAGAACCTAGATCCAGCAATCTGACCTGCTCCATTACAATCTAGATTGGTGCGGGTCATCCTGAACCTAGTCAGACGATTCTAGTTGATTCTAGATAGCCTGGATCCATCTACGTCTATCTAGATCCATCTAGACGCCCGATCCCATCTGGTCTAGTCTATCCTAAACCTGTCTAGAGAATTTCAAACCCATCTGGAGCGCTCTAGAGCTACCTAGATCCATCTAGACCTATCTAGATCAACTCTGGATCGATTTAGACTCATCTAGAACTATTCAAACCGATCTAGAACTATCTAAACGATCCTAGATAGATCTGGACCGGTGGTCCCACCTAGTCTGGATTACTCTAGAGTCGTTTAGAGGAGTCTAGATCAATCCAGAGCGATCGAGACCCACCTAGATGATTCTAAAAGCTTGTAGATCCATCTAGATGTGTCTAGACCGATCGGAAGGGCTCTAGACCTACTCAGACCAGTCTAGATCCATCTAGGTCCATCTAGACCTACCTTCTCCACATTCGGCGACTGATTGGGATTCGGGCTCAAACAGTGCGCCAGCTCGAGATCCGCATACTTCTGATAGATCGCTTGAACCTTCTTCTTGACGATTTGAAACGTCGGACGAGCGCTGGGCGACTTCTCACAACAATAATCGACCATCTCGGCGAAATCCCGCGGATCGCCACCGTCGATGCGATGCGGATGATCCGCCTCCTTGATCCATCTCTGCGCTTCTTTGAGATCCCGTGGGGCCAATGGATCAGCTGCACATCGAGTCATCAGCTCGGTGAGCAGCACTCCGTACGACCAGACGTCGGTCTTCTCGTTGAAGATTCCCTTGTTGAGGGTTTCAGGAGCCAGCCAGCGGATCGGCGCTTTTCGAAGATTCTGGAAATTATTTCTAGAAGTCAGAGGATCCTCTAGACTCACCTTAACCACCACCTCCAAATCATTCACCGACAATCCGAAATCCGAAATCTTGACACGGATCTCTTTGGTGATCAGACAGTTTCGGCACGCCAAATCTCGATGAATCACCTTACGCGATGCCAAATGACGCATTCCATTGGCAATGTCAAGAGCGAAGAGAGAGATTTGTTTCGAGGAGATGTTGGAGGATTGGCGGAGGTATTTCTGAAAGAATCTAGTGGATTTTGGGTCGATTGGAGGGTCTAGAAGGATCTAGAACAATCTAAAAAGTTGTAGAAAGATCTAGAAGGATCTAGAAGAATCTAGAAAGATCAGAAAGATCCTAAAATCTAGAAGATCCTTCTTGGTAGCCTAGAAATTCAAAATCCCAAGAAATCTAGGTCATGTCCAAAACATCGAGAAATTTGAAGGTTCTGGAACAATCTAAAAGTATCTTGAAGCATCTAGAGATTGACCTAGATAGATTTAGATCTAGATCGATCTAGAAGGATCCTGAGGATCAGAAGGATCACAAAAATCACCTTAAGGTCGCCCATCGGCACGAATTCCATAACAATCATCATTGGGAATTGAAGAGCGGCGAATCCAAACAGGTTGACAACGTTACGATGCTCCAGCATTGCCATGATGCTTGCTTCCTGGAAAATTGGGCAATCCTAGGTCAAATCTGGAAGTCCAGGGATTCAATTGATCCTAAACTTGAGCATTTAAACTTGACCGAAATTTGAAAAATTCTGGATCATGGAAGTCTAGGCTATGATCATCTAGGCCATGATTACGGTTGGATTTTTATACCAAAATGTTGAGCAGAATGAGTTCTACATTTTGATACTAAATTTGGCACATTTTCAAATTTCTAGTAGTGTTAAATTTAGTATCGAATTGTAGAGCTAATTCTGCTGATCATTTTGATACCAAAAATCACAATGATTTTTCACCAAAATATGGGACCGAATTTCAGTTCAATTCTAGTGCTTTTTACCAAAATGTAGATCACTTTTTGCTGATCATTTTGATATAAAAATCACTGAAATTGAATTGAAATTTGGTCTCGAAATTCAAAAATAATAATCCTAGTGATTTTTATATCAAAAGGATCAGCAGAATGAGCTCTACATTTTGGTACCAAATTTAGCATTTTTGGAAATCTGAAAGTGTGCCGAATTCGATATCAAAATGTAGAGAATTTTCCGCTGTTTATTTAGACATAAAATCAATAAGAATTGATTTCGAATTTTCGGACCAAATTTCAATTCAAATTTCGTGAGTTTTATATCAAAGGGATCAGTAGAATGAGCACTCCAATTTGATATAAAATTTAGTACTTTTTGGAAATCTGAAAGTATGCCAAATTCGGTACCAAAATGTAGATCACTTTTCGCTGATCATTTTGGTATAAAAATCACTAAAATCGAATTGAAATTTAGTCTCGAAATTGGAAAAAACGCCAAGTGGTTTTTATACCAAAATGATCAGCAGAATGAGCTCTCCAATTTGATACCAAATTTGACACATTTTCAAATTTCCAAAAGCGGCAAATTTGATATCAAAATGTAGATCACTTCTTGATGATCATTTTGGTATAAAAATCACTAAACATTGTTTTCGAGATTCCGGACGAAATTTCAATTCAATTTCAGTGATTTTTATACCAAAATGATCTGCAGAATGAGCTCTCCAATTTGATATCAAATTTAACCAAGGTTTTGCCAAGACCCACCTGACAAAACTCCTGACAATTGATTCTCTTCGGCTCCCCGATCATCCTCTTCACAGCCACCTCCGTCGGCTCGGTCCCTCCAATGGGCACAAACTTGCCCTTGAAAACCTCTCCAAACGCTCCATGTCCCAACGACACCGAGTTCGGCAAAACTTGACTGTGTAGCACGACCAACTTGTTTCTGCGCACTGGCACAATATAATTGACAACTAGGGACCATGCATCCAGTAGTTGCCATATATGTTGATATCTTCGATTTGGCATAGCTGGGAATCGCTCAAAGAGCTTCGCACAACTCCATCCCTCGACATTGCAGTTCAGGGGGAAATGGGAGACTTTGTTGTCGACACGAGCAGAGATACACAGGAATTTGTCGGTTTTGAGAATCGATCGACGGACCAGATATGAGTTCTCCCATTTGAGAAGCTTCTCGGTGACACGACCGAAAAGGACGCCATGGTACCATGGGTAGGAGAGAAGTGTGGTGCGGATGTATTCCTGGAAAGGTTTGGAAGTTTCTCGAAAAGAATCAATATGGTTTTTATATCAATATAATCAGCAGAATAAGCCCTACATTTTGATACCAAATTTGAGAACGTTGGAGTCCTCATTTGGTATCAAATGCTCATTTTGATGCAAAAACCGATTCGATTTTTTTTTCAAATTTTTGGATCGAAATTTCAATTCAATTTTTATGATTTTGATATCAAAATAATCAGCAGAATAAGCTCTACATTTTGATACCAAATTTGACACATTTCGAAATTTCCAAAAGACTTTGTTGTCGACACGAGCAGAGATACACAGGAATTTGTCGGTTTTATATCAAATTTTATATCAAATTGGAGAGCTCTTCTACTGATCCGTTTGAT
>NC_013490.2:12976477-12994124 GCF_000004555.2 Caenorhabditis briggsae | reverse complement strand
ACTGTGTAGCTCGGATGGATTTTTGGCTTGTAACCTTGCTCATAGACAAGCTACAGTAATCCAAATAAGATCATTGTGTAGCCTTTGAGTTTTTCTATCGAATCCATTTTAGTGGGTCCGAAAATCTAGAAGCTGAGGGAATTTTTGGGACGGGCAAGTTTTGGGTGCCATTTTGGTCCGTTTTCGGCCCGCCAGGGATTTTGGCTTGTAACTTTGCTCATAGACAAGCTACAGTAGTCCAAATAGGATTATTTTTGAGCTCTGGAGTTTCTCTATCGTACCCTTTTTAGTGGGTCCGAAAATCTAGAAGCTGGGGGAAGTTATGGGCCGGGCCGTTTTCGGCCCGTCAGGGCCCCGTTTTCAAGGTTGTAATTTAGCTATTTTTTCGCCTTTTTTTGGGGTTTTACTATTTTAAAATGGTTTTCTTTTTGGCATTTTAGAGACCATTTTTCACTATGGAATTCGTTTTCCAAAATTTCTTCTCCACTTTTTTTGATCTCCTGGACCACTCACATCATCAGGCTTCTCGACACCAGCCAAATCGGGACAACTTCCGGATCTCTCCAAATCGGTGGTGTTCCCGGCGCCCTCCGTCCCATCGACAACTCCATCAATCTCCAAATTCGTCCTCGAATCGCGTTTGCCGATCGCTTCTGCCGTTTGACAACTATTCTGATCGGTTGTTGATTGTTGTTTCGTCATTTCTTTAAATCGTTTTTTTTTCTTCCACAGATTTTTTGTTCTCCAATAAAATCGAATCAGGCTATTTTGGTTTGTTCTCTCCTTCTTCTTTTGTTTCTTGACTCTTTTTTTTCGAGGCGCTTTTATTCTATTCGATTTGAAAAAGGTACTGAATCAATCGATCGATATCCATTGATGTGGATAAGACAGGTGGCGGAGCCTATTTGACACGAGGAATTTGAAAATTTTGGCGCCAAATATTCATGTTGGCCTCATTAAAGAGACCAGCGAATTTTTCTTAAATTAAGAAAATTCCGAAATTTTCAAAAAATCGGAAAATTCCGAAAAATTCCGAAGATGTCATTTCAGACAATTTCAAATTTTTCAATTTCAAATTTGGCGCCAAATCTCACGTTGGCCTAATTAAAAAAACATGCATGTTTCCAGACTATCACCTAATCACTAATCAACAAACCGCTGAAGCCGTTTGGGTTGTGCTTACCGAGGCTGGAAGACGTGGGAGGATTAGTGAGAACTTGGGAGATGATGTGACAGAGAAGATGAGCAATGTTTTTGAGGTGGGGAATTTTAAGATTCTGGCATTTTTTAGGAATTTCGAAATTTTCTGAAATTCCAAAATTAAAAAAAAAATTCTTCTTGGTTTTCTAGTTTCTTGATCTTCAGAAGCTTTTTCTGATTTTTCCACGAAGTTAACCGTGTTTTTCTCCAAATTTCCGTCATTTTGATACCCATATCGGTCGAATTCGAAAGTTTTCGAAATTTTGACGTCTTCTGAATTCAGAATCCATAAAATTTGGGATATAGGACAATACGGGTATCAAAATGACGGAAATTTCATGAGAAACAGTTTTGACGTCACGAAAATTCATAAAAATGATTCTGGAAAAAGTTAGAAGACGTCAAAGATCCAGAAGACTTCAAAAAGTTAGTTGGAAGATGGGAAAAACCGTTTTCTGGTTTTTTTCACAATGTTATCTGTATTTTGCATGAATTTTCGGTCATTATTATACCCGATTCGATCAAATCAGCGTAATTTTGATTTTTGACGCCTTCTGAATTCAGAATTTACGAAGTTCAGGAATGGTGGCAATATGGGTATCAAAATGACAGGAATTTCATGGAAAATACAGATAACGTTGTGAAAAAACCAGAAAAAGGTGTTTTTCCATCTTCCAACTATCTATTCGAAGTCTTCAGAATATTTGACGTCTTCTAACTTTTTCCAGAACAATTTTCAGAAGTTTTCGTGACGTCAGAGTTGTTTCTTATAAAGTGTTCGTTATTTTGATACCCATATTGTCCTATATCCCAAATTTTATGGATTCTGAATTCAGAAGACGTCAGAATTTCGAAAACTTTAAAATTCGGCCGATATGGCTATCAAAATGATGGAAGTTTCATGAGAAACAGTTTTGACGTCACGAAAATTCATAAAAATGATTCTGGAAAAAGTTAGAAGTTTCTGAAAATCTGAAAAATTCGAAATTTCCGAAAATTGAAAAAAAAAACCAGAATTCGAATAAATTCGAAAATTTCAAAAAGAAATTTTTCGAAAGTTTCAAAAATCAAAATTTCCAGAAAATCCGTTGCCGCCTATGTGCTCAACTCGAGACAATCCAATGGTCCTATGATGAAATCGTCGATTTCGACGTCAAAATTTCGAAAATTCACAAATCGTCGCTTTTCGAAAATCATGGGAATTCTCCGAGAATTGGCGTGGATCTGAAAATAGTTTCAGCCGGAGAAACGGAAGTTAAATCGATTTTTCTAGATTTCAACGAATCGCAATTGGAAGAATTCATTTGGAAACTAAAGGAGGCCAAAGCGATGAGGGAGAGAATTCAGAAGACGTTGGGAAAGACGACGAAGAAATAAATTCTATGATTTTGGATTATTTATTTATTTTTGTACATAAAATTTCCTATTTTCTCAATTCAAACTGTTTGAAATTCTCAAAAAAAAACTAGAATTTTGGATTTTCGGATTGTCGGAGAATTTTCGAAATTATTAATTTTCTGAAGTTTTGCATTTTTTCTGGAATTCTGGAAGTTTAGAGTTTTTGAATGTTTTGTTGGATTCTCAGAAAATGTTTTCTGAAAATTTTGAAATTTCGGAAATTTTGGAGCATTCTTAATTCTTGGATTTTTCGGGTTTTTTTTTTTGGGAAATTTCTGATAATTTTGGTTTTTCAGAGTCTGGAAAGATTGAAATATGGATTTTTTTTTGCTTTTTTCCAGATTTTTT
The DNA here is from genome assembly GCF_000004555.2 of Caenorhabditis briggsae. Lineage (NCBI taxonomy): Eukaryota > Metazoa > Nematoda > Chromadorea > Rhabditida > Rhabditidae > Caenorhabditis > Caenorhabditis briggsae. The sequence goes on along the minus strand of NC_013490.2, from coordinate 12,991,178 downwards.
AAATTTGAGAATTTTTAGAAGTTCGAATTTCTGATTTCCAATTTTTAAGACACGTTCTCTGTAGAGCTGAACTTCAGGCCTATTATCCACTGAACAGAAAAATTCGGCCCACGATCCAAGGGTACATCGAAAAAGGGTACATCGAGTTCTTAGGGTACATTGGTTCTGAGGGTACATGGGATCTTAGACTGTAAGGCGTTTTAGCCTAAACCTATAATTTTGAGCAGAAATCAAAATAGTATGTATAAAAATATTGATTCTTCAATTTCTGAATTTTTCGGAAATTGCGAATTTTGTAATTTTAGACAATTGTTGTATTTTTTTCAATTTTTCGAAATTCAAAAAAAAGGAAACTGATTTTCTAATTTCCAGCAAAAAACTGTGAACAAAGCTGAAAAAAAATTTTTTTTTTTCGAATAGTTTAAAAATCAAAAGTTTATTGTACATAACTTACTTTACACAAAAAAAAAAGAAGAAATAGGAAATTTGGAGACATCTTCGAGTTAACATAGCATGAATCACAATAATTTAGGGGTACAATTTTTTCAGGGGAGGGGAAATCATTAAACCGATAATTTAGAAGGCGATACTGTCGAATTCATCCTCTTTTCTGGTGAAGTCCACGACCCATGGGTGGCTCGGATGCTCATGTTTCAGCTGGGACAGGTAGCGTTCAGTGATCTGCAAAGTTCAGAATTCGACGTCTTCTGAATGCCTCCAGAATCATTTTCAGCGAAATTCCCGTCGTTAACAGTGTTTTCTGTTTCTCCCCCGCCATTTTGATACTAACATCGACCCGATTCGATTTTGACGTCTTCTCAATTCAGCATTCGTGAAAATTCGGATATAGAGCAAAATGGGTATCAAAATGACGGGAATTCAACGGGGAACATGTTCCTGTTATTCGTTTTGCTTGAAAATCATCTGAATTCATCTCAAAAGGCGTGAAAATTATTTTTCGAGGAATCTGGGCTCAAAATTTCAGAAATTTCACCTCATCATCCTTCTCGTTGAGTTGAGCAGCGACAAGCGAATTGATGAGCACGTCAGCGTCCTTGTTGTCTCTCTCCAGCGAACTCTGAAAGAATAAATCAATTTTTCGACGTCTTCGAAATCCCGAATTTTCCTTTTTTAGAAGTTTTCCCGTCGCCATATTAGCTTGAAATACGATTTCAGTCGTATTTGAAGGCAAAAACGAGAAAATTCGAGTAAGCTCAAAAATTGACGTCTTCTGAATTCAGAATCTTCAAAATTCCAACCTACAGAAGCATTGTTAGTCGAAAATTGCATTTTGAGCTGGTTTTTCATCAGATTATTGTCATTTTTGAGTGAAAATAATCGAATTTGAAGGTTTTGATAAATCCAATGTCTTCTGAATTCAGAAGACGTCGAATTTCGAATTCAGCAGTTTTTGGCGTCAAAATCTTGGAAACTCGATGAAAAAACAGGTGGACGACGGGAAAAACTGTTTTTTTTTAAAGCAAAAATTGAATTCTGAAGACGTCAATTTTTAAGCGTCTTCTGGATTCTGAATTCACAAAACCCTGGATATAGGGCAATATGGGTATCAAAATGACAGGAATTTCATGGAAAACCTTTCTGACGGCGCGAAAATTTCTGAAAATGATTCTGGAGAAACTTAGACGACGTCAAATCTTTTCCATCTCCACTTGAACGTCTTCAAAATGCCTCCAGAATCATTTTTAGCGAAAATCAAATCGTCAGAACTGTTTTCTGTGTCTTTTCCGTCATTTTGATACCAATATTGACCGAATTCGATACGATTTGAGTTTGGACGTCTTCTGAATTCTGAATTCTGAATCCGCAAAATTTCGGATCTATGGCAATATAAGTATCAAAATGACGGGAATCACATGAAAAACAAGTTCAATCGTCACCAAAACTTCCAAAAAGTCAATTTCCAGCCAAAAATTACCTCCAAAAGCTCCTCGGCAGCTGCGTAATCCTGAGTCAAAACGCTGACAATGGCCTGGTGCATCTCCAGATCCGTCGTTCTACCGTACTTGTCGGCCATTTCGGAGTAGATGTAAAGAGCATCTTTCACTTTTCCAGATGCTCCAAACGAGGCGACCAAGGCATTCGCCAATTGAGACAGCGTCGCGTCCTCATCGATTTGATTCATCTTTTTGACTTCTTGAATCGCCAACTTCCGCTTATTCATCTTGATGAGAGTGAAGACCTTCGAGGCGCGAGCTTCGAGACCGTCGAAGCGGGACACCGCGCGGAAAGCGTCTTCGGTTTGCTGAAAATTGAAGAATTTGACGTCTTCTAGCTTTATAAAAAAATTATTTTCAGAATTTTGTGAAGAGGTTCAAATTCAAATCGTATCGAATATGGTCGATTACGTGTACTAACTTTTTAAATAATAATTTTTAGCAATTGTCACGCCGTCGAAGTTGTTCTTTATCTAATTCCTGTCATTTTGATACCCATATTGCCCTAACTTCTGAATGTTGGTGTATTCTGAATTCAGAAGACGTCGGATTTCTAATTTTGTCGAACATAGGTGAAATTGGTATCAAAATGTCACTAATTCAGAAACAAAGAAAGTTGACGTCGTGAAATTTCGGAAACTATTTCTTCAACCTCGACATTTTGAGATTCAGATTTCAAAAGACGTCAGGATTTCGACATTTTTCGAATTCGGTCAATATGGGTATCAAAATGACGGGAATTTCGAGGGATACACAGCTGACGACGTGAAAATATCTTTAAAAAGCTTCCCGAATTCGAAAATTTGAGGAAAACTATTTTTTCGATTTTTCTCGATTTTTCTGCTAGAAAATTTGAATTTTTTCGAATTTTCCCGTTTTTCCAAGCTCAAATCCCTTACATCCGCCTCATTCAGAATCGCGGCAGCTAGGACTCCGGCGATTTCACTCTTCAGACTTTTCGATGCCACTTCTTCCTTGATTTCCGCCAAAATCTTCTTCTGGGCAGCCGGATTGTTCCGGAATTCCGCGAATTTGCGAACCGCCGCCAAGTCCGCCGATTTCGTCGTCGCTGGGATCTGAATTATTTTTTTTTCGAAAAAACTTTTTTGCGCGAAATTCAAAATTTTCAAACCTCTTTCAACGGAATAAAAGCCTGGCCCTGAGCGATATAGGCTCTATACAGGTAGACGTCCTTCTCCTGCTTCTCCTCCTCGCTTTTTGTTTGGAATTTCTGCAAAAATTGAATTTTTTTTGCGAATTTTTGAATTTTCGGAATTTTTCTCACCAATGCCTCGCCGATACAGGACTGATAGCTTCCCAGAAAGAAGTAGTTTCTGATCGCGAACAATTTATCAGCCATTTTTCGTCGAACAAACGCTAAAAAACGCTAGAAATCCAGGTGAGAATCCGATAAAAAAGGAAGGCGAACCACGTCACTGCGGTGGTGTTTGCGTACCGAAATGTGCGGCAGCCTACGCACATTTGCGGACCGGACGAAAAAAAGGGGGAGAAAAATAATTCATTTTCAACAGAAAAACCGGTAAAATATGACAAAAAAAGCCCGAAAAAACAGCGAAATCTAGCATAAAAATCGTGAAAAGTTCAATTCTTCGGCTTCCGACGCAATCCCGCCGACTTGAATCCCACAAATCGATAGGTGGCGGTGCAATTCTCCTCGAGAGCTGATAAAACCGTTTTTTCCTGGGTTTTTGGTTGTTCCTCGATTTTTCCCTCAATTTTCGGTTCAGATTTGATAAAAGCCGGGCAACGGAATGGATTTTTCGTTTTTGAAGGGCTGAAAAAAGCGGGGAATCAGAAAATTCAATTTTTCAAAAAAAAATTAATTTCTTCAAAAATTACCCATTTTCGGCGGTTTTCCGTGAGAAATACTTGGAAATTCCTGTTTTTTCCGCATATTCAGTGCTGCCCGAGCCTTTTGGAGCCGGTGGAGCCGATGTTTGGTGGGATAAAAGTGGGGATTGGAATTTCTGGAATTTTCTCGATGATTCGGGTGTCGACGTGGATTTCCGGAGGATTGGCGGCGGTTTTAGCTCGTTTTCAGCAGATTTTTCTGGACTTTTTTCAAGAATTTCCACTTTTTTCGCCTTTTCCGGAACTTTTAGCTCAAATAGCTCGGAAAAATCGTCGTCGACCACTTCGAGCACTTTCTGGCGCTTCTTCTCGGGTTCCGCATACTTTTTCAGCACATGTTCAGCGGAATAATCAGATGCGGGGGCGTTTTTCCGCTTCTTCATCGCCTGTTTCTCGTTTTCGATTTCCGCCATGAATTGAGCTACGATATCGTCGGATTCGTCGATTTTATCGATTTTTCCGGGTATTTTCGGACGTTTTTGAACGACGGATGGAGAGTCGAGCTACAAAAAGAGAGACTACAAACTACAATTTCGAATTTTTTAAATTTTAAATTTTCGGAAAAATTTTAAAAATCATTTTTTTTGTTTCAAAATGTCAAAAACATTAGAAACTCTAAAAAATTGGAAATTCCAAAAAAATTTGACAACCCACACTACAAACTACAAAAACTCAATTACCAAAAAAAATTCAAAATGTTCCTTTTCGACAAACTACACACTACAAACTACAATTTTTTCTTATGGGGTTATTCATGTAGCGAAAATATGTATTGAAATGCATTTCCGCGCCCTCGACATTCAATGCATGAGCGTCGCGAAATGTATTTCAAAGCATTTCGCGACATAACTGTAAATGCATTTCAATACATCGCGTGGCGAGATATCTTTTCTGGAAAAAGGGATGCGCCTTTAAACTTTGTGCAGGATGGGGGAAATCTAATTTCGAGGGCGCGGAAATGCATTTCAATACATATTTTCGCTACATGAATAACCCCATTACAAAATTCTGCAACTTTTTTGATTTTTGATATTTTTCTTTGAAAATGTTATTTTTTTAATTCAATTTGATATCAAATTTATGGATTTCACTCGAAATTTCGAATTTTCGGGAAACTTTTTTTTTTCAAAAATTCAAAAATTTGAAAATTCTGTAACTTAAATTAAAAATTTTTTGTCATTTTTGGTTATTCGCCGATATTTGGGCTCAGCTGATTATTTCCAGCCGATTTTTATCAAAATTGATTTTCTTTTAAAAAAATTTCGAAAATTTCGAAAAAAATCGCACTTTTTTTGAGAAAAATAACTGGAAATAAAACAAAAAAATCAGCTGAAAATTAAAAAAAAAAAGTTTTTTTCAAAATTTATTATTTAAAAAAATTTTTCCAAGGATTCGAATACTTCGATTTTATTATCATTTTATAGAGAATTTTTCGCTCATTTCAATTATATAAAATTCATATTTAAACTTTGAGATTTTTACTCAAAAATGTTGAAAAACAATTTGCCTTTTTTCCAATTTTCTTTTTTTTTCACTTTTCCAAAAATCCAAATTTGTCGATTTCAATTTTTTCTGAAAATGCACCTTAAACGCTCCTCCACACTCCATCGCCTCCTCCTCCTTCTTTTTCGCCAATTTCTGCATTTCCTGTCCTTTACTCTCGTACCGTAATCCCCAAATACTCCATTCTGGAATCGGTTGAATCAATAGAAATCGATCATCGATCGAATTTTTCGAATTATTCGATGGATTTCCAAGTGCCAAACGAATCGATGATCGTTGGGTTTCCGCTGTTCCAGCATATTCAAATTTCGTCGAAATTTCAGATTTCGACTCGGCGGGAGACTGAAAAAATTACAAAAAATGTTGACGTCTTCTAACTTTTTTTCAGAAGAGTTTTCAGGAGTTTTGGCATCGTCAACGTCGTTTTTCATGAAATTTCTGTTTTTATCATAAAATTCGAGAGAAAAGCTGAAAATCGCAAAAAATATTTCTGAAAATTCTGAATTTTCAATTTTTCTGAATTTTCTGGCCTTTTGGAATTTCCTTTTTCTAGAATTTTTCAGAATTTTAAAAAGTTTGAATTTCCGATTTTTCGAAAATTATATATTTTCAAAAAAAAAAGATTTTTGAAAATTTTTTTCTAAAAATTTTTACGTCTTCTAACTTTTTCCAGAATCATTTTCAGGACTTTTCATAACGTTAAACTTGTTTTCCATCAAATTCCCGTCATTTTGATACCCATATTGCCCTTGTTGCAGATTTATTGGTATTCTGAATTCAGAAGACGTCAAAACTCGGATTTTTGCGGATTTGGCCAATTGTGGTGTCAAAATTACGGACATTTTGAGGGAAACACGGCTAACGTCGTAAAAAATACAAAAAACAAGGTTTTTTGTCGTCTTCCAACTGTTTTTTGACGTTTTCTAAAATTTTGACGTCTTCTAACTTTTTCCAGAATCATTTCCAGGAGTTTTGGCATCGTCAAAGTTGTTTTCCATTGAATTTCCTTCCTTTTGATACCCATATTGCCCTAGTTTCAAAACTTTGGGTTATTCTGAATCCAGAAGACGTCAAAACTCGAATCCTATCGAATCTATTTGATATGGGTATCAAAATGACGGAAATTTCGAAAGAAACACGGTTAACGTCGTAAAAAAGCAGGAAGAGTTTCTGAAAATCAGAAAATTCAAAAAAACATTTTTGTTTTCGAAAAATTCAACTTTTCCAGGTTTAAAAACACCCATTTTAGACCAATTTTCACACTAAAATCCGTAAAAATGCACCTCAAAATCCAAAATTTCTAATTCATCATCAATATCCATCGCTGGATACGGTGTCAACGGCTTCTGACACCGTTCCCTGGGATCGAACACAATTTGATGCTTAAATGTATTTTCAGCTCGTTCGAATCCCCGAATAAATTCCTCATTCACATGTTCCTTTAATTTCGGATTCTTCAGATACGACGGAATTTTTCTGAGCAATATGCGAAGGTCCTTTATCGATGTGAGCGAGAAGAACTTCACTGCAGTGGCCAGTCCGACGCCGGGGAGTCCAGACTGCAAAATTTCAGATTTTTTGAAAAATTTCAAAATCATCAAATTCTGATAAAAATTGATATCACGGCCTAAAATCGGCTAAAAATAAAAATTCTGAAAGATTTTCTCAAAAAATTCAAAAATTGAAAAAATTTTTTTTTTCGAAAAATCTGAAAATTCCAAAAAAAAATTTTTTTTTAATCGATTTTTTCAAACTTTCACCTGCAAATAATCACATCCCGCTAAAATACAAATGCGTCGGAATTTGACAAAATCGAATTTTTCGCCGCCCAACTCGCCGGAGAAGCATTTTTTGAGGTCCGATTTTTGGTAAACTGAGCAATCTCCAGTCACTGATTGCCACTTGAAATAGATCGTTTCACATCCGAAAACGATTAGATCCGAGTCTTCAGTCACCACAGCGTCCACTAGTTTTGACTGAAAAAATGGGAAAATTTTGAAAAAAATATTTTTTTTGAAAATTTTTTTCTAAAAAATTTTGACGTCTTCTAACTTTTTCCAGAATCATTTTTATGAATTTTCGTGACGTCAAACTTGTTTTCCATCAAATTCCTGTCATTTTGATACCCATATTGCCACCATTCCCGAATTTCGTGAATTCTGAATTCAGAAGACGTCAAAAATCGAAATCACGCTAATTTGATTAGAAATTGGTAAAAAAAATGACCTAGATTTCGTGTAAATGCAGATAACGTTGTTAAGAACCTCGAAAAAGGGTTTTTGACATCTTCCAACCATTTTTTGAAGTCTTCTGAAAATTTGACGTCTTCTAACTTTTTCCAGAATCATTTTCAGAAGTTTTGGTATTGTCAAAGTTGTTTTCTATGAAATTCGCGTCATTTTGATACCCATATTGCCCTAACTTCAGAATTTTGCGAATTCTAAAGTCAGAAGACGTCAAAAATCAAAATTATGCTAATTTGATCGAAATTGGTATCAAAACGACGGAAATTTTGAGAAAAACACAGCTAACATTGTGAAAAAATCAGAAAAAAGCTTCTGAAGATCAAAAATTTGAAAATCTGGAAAAAAAAAACTTTTTTGCGAATTTTTTCCAAAATTTCAGTTAAAAATTTTTCATTTCCAGAACTTTCTAGGGGTAAAAAACTCCCAATTTTTTCAATTTTCAAGTCAAAAACCCCTATTTTCAGTGTTTTCCAGTCGAACCTGCATCAAGTAAGCCAATTGGGCGTCGGCTTCATACGGTGCCACAACCACATCGACATTTCGAATTTTTCGGAAAAAAACGATAGTTTTTTCGACGATTTCCGCTGAAATCGTCGTCGCCAATCGATAATGATCTCGGGCTTCTCGTTCTTTTCCCTTGGCCAGAAGCATTTCAGCATGCTCTTTTCGCTTCTCCCGCATCTCACGACGATCGTCATTTGTGCTCTGGAATTCGGGATTTTTCGAAATTGTTTCGATTTGGCGGGAAATGTGAAAAATTAGCTTTAAAATGGTTTGAAATTCAAGAAAATTGAATAATTGGAAGTGTGGAAAATCTGAAAAATTGAAAAAAAAGACTTTCGGAATTTAAAAAATTTCTGAAAATCACAATTTTCGAGAAAACAAAACTGAAAAAAACATATCAAAAAAATCAACAGGAAATTCGCTATAATTTGATGTTAAATTTGGATTTTTCCGAAGAAATTTTTTTTTTGAAAAAAGAAGTTTTTGAAAAAAAAATTTTTTTCAAAATTACAATTTTTCGGTTTTAGACTCTTTTGATAAAAGTTTTGTCTTAAAACTTCAAGATTTTTTTTTGCAAAATTTAAAACAAAATTGAAAACTTTTGAAAAAAAAAAGTTTTTTCTTAATTTTTCGAAAATTTCCAAAATCCAATTCCTTCAATTTTAGGCTTGTGTTGTATATAATTTTTCGCTGATTTTTATGATATAAAATTCATTTTTTCGAAAAATTTTTTCATTTTTCAGCTTTTTCCACTCTTCCATAAACCAATTTCTTCGATTTTAGTTTTTTTGTTGTCGAAAATATTTCGCGCTCTTTCTATTTATAATACATTCCAGCTAAATTCCACCCGCGTTTCTTTTTTCAAATTCACCTTTTTAGCCGGCAATGGTCTTCCATCGAACACCATGACCACATGGCACTCCATTCCCAGTAATTCTTGAATATATTTGTCGACATAGTTAATATAACTCTGCGTCTCTTCGCCCATATGAATCTTATCCATACATCCAGTCAATCCACGGTGTAGAAGACAACTAACATCGATGGCCACCGACTTCCCGCGGAGTTCTCGAATATTTCCCTGGAAAACTCTCGAAATTCCCGCGAAATTCCATTATTTTAGGGCTTACCTTTCTACAAGCGTTCTTTACAAACGGTAAAAGACCCGTAATTCCCATTTTATCCGGTTAAAAAGTAAGTAAAAGTGAGGAAATTGGCTGAAAATCGCTGAGAAAGCGAATTTTTCAATTCAAATCTCGCGGTGACGAAATTTAACCATAGAGCGCGCTTGCAGTATGGCAGTGAAAAAAAAAGAGGCCCCGCTTAGCACATTTGGATGCGGTCAAAAACCATGCGGCCATACTTGTAAAATTCCGGGCCGGGCCTGAAGAAAATTTCAAGGCCCGGTAGCAAAAACTTTGTCACTTTGAACCGAATTTTGAGCTCTCAATACAATTTTCTATATTTTTTTCTGTGCTTTTTGGATTGTTTGCCTGTTTGATCAAAAAATATTTTTTTAAAAACTCGAAAAAAAATTTTTGATTGAAAAAAATTAGATAAAGGTCCCCCCCTTATGTGTTTTTTGAAAATTTCAAAACATTGTGGAATGACAGGCCCGCCGGGCCTCCGAAATTCGGGAAAAAGCCCGGCCCGTTACAAGTATGCATGCGGCAAAACCGTGCCAGGGTTGCAATTTAGGCTCCGCCCACTTTTCTCCGGAATTTGCGGGGAGTCAAAAAAAAAGATTAAAAAAAAGATAAAAAAGTGTTTATAAAAGGGATAAAAGAACTGAAAATCGTGAAATTGTTTGAGTAGTTTGGCGCCAGAGTAGTAGAAAATGAAGGGAAAAAACGAAAATCGGTGTAAAATTGGGGAAAAATCTACTAAAACAGAAGAATAAGGATTTTTTTGGGAAGGATTATGTATATTTTTCTTTTTCTTATCATTCCAAATCACTATCCGGGTCTTCGACGTAGACTCTTGGAAGTGGTTGTTTGCTGATCGCACGACGATGGTCCAGAATACGAAGAGCTTCGGTTTCGAGGGCCGAGGACTGAAAAATCGGAAATTGGAGATTTTCAGGGGAAAAATCGTAAATTCAATGAGAAAACCCTTCGAAATCTATATAAAATCTCAAAAAAATCTCATAAAATTCGAGAGAAAAGCTGAAAATCGCAAAAAATATTTCTGAAAATTCTGAATTTTCAATTTTACTGAATTTTCTGGCCTTTTGGAATTTCTATTTCTAGAATTTTTCAGAATTTTAAAAAGTTTGAATTTCCGATTTTTCGAAAATTATATATTTTCAAAAAAAAAAGATTTTTGAAATTTTTTTTTTCTAAAAATTTTTACGTCTTCTAACTTTTTCCAGAATCATTTTCAGGACTTTTCATTACGTTAAAATTGTTTTCCATCAAATTCCCGTCATTTTGATACCCATATTGCCCTTGTTGCAGATTTATTGGTATTATGAATTCAGAAGACGTCAAAACTCGGATTTTTGCAGATTTGGTCGATTGTGGTGTCAAAATTACGGACATTTTGAAGGAAACACGGCTAACGTCGTAAAAAATACGAAAAACAAGGGTTTTTGTCGTCTTCCAACTGTTTTTTGACGTCTTCTAACTTTTTCCAGAACCATTTTCAGAAGTTTTGGTATTGTCAAAGTTGTTTTCCATTGAATTTCCTTCCTTTTGATACCCATATTGCCCTAGTTTCAAAACTTTGGGTTATTCTGAATCCAGAAGACGTCAAAACTCGAATCCTATTGGATTCAGTCGATATGGGTATCAAAATGACGGAAATTCTGAGCAAAACACGTCTAACATCGTGAAAAAATCAGAAAACGCTTCTGAAGATCAAAAAATTCGATTTTCAAAATTCGCGATTTTTCAGATAATTTTTGAACAATTTATCAACGGAGCGTGTTTCCAATAAAATTCAAAAAAGGACCTAATTCTCAATAGAGCACCATTGCATAAAAAAAAGAAACACATACCTGTTGACTCAAATTTCTCAAATTGTTGACAGTGGCGTATTGCATATTGCACAGATCCGAAATATAAGCTTCATGATTCAAATTTCTCTTCTGAAGGTCCCGTCTCAACATGGACACCTCTTCTGCACGGACCTTATTAATATGAGCTTCAGCTGTCAATTGTCCACTGGCCTCAGCCATTTGCTCCGTGAGCACATCGAATTCCGAACGGAGCTCATTGAATTGTCTCTCCGCTTTCATTCGGAGTTTTCTCTCTTCCAGAAGATCTTCTTCCAGCTCCTCGATTCTCGAAATACAACGACGGAGCATTGCTTGAAGCTTCGAGATTAGATTTGCGTCTCCTTGAGCTTTGAGTTTCAGCTCTCCGATTTCAGATTCGCGTCTGGAAATAAAGCATTGTCTTGGTTCCGAAAAATGATCTTACCTCTTACAATCCACATCGTTCTCGTGTTTCTCCTTGAGTGCCAATGTCAATTGAGTCTGCGTAGCCTTCAGCGAAGCCTCCAACTTTTTGTTGTCTGAAAAAATTAACCAATGGCCTAGGATTCATTTTCTAGGCCACACTCACGCTTTACATGCTCATTGTTGGCTCGTTTCTCGGCTGCCAATTTATCATCCATGGCGTCCAGATCCTCGACCAACTTCTTTTTCTGTTCCTCGGCACGTTCGGCTTTGTTCTTCAATAAGGCAACTTCGTCGACGAGCTCCGCGTTCATTTGCTCCTGAAAAATCGAAATTCAAGTTTTTCTCAAAAGAGCGCATTTTCTAAACATTTCAAAAAAAGAGTCAAAATTAAACTCATCTTAAACGACACTATATTTCAAGATCGAAGCTCAAAAAATCATCAAGCTATCATTAAAACTAACGAACTTATGACAATTTGTATGTTTTTTCTCAATGGAGCGCGTTTTCCTAAATTTCTGAAAGTCGCATGAATATATGGCTTGTTTATACTCATTTTGAAGCTCTCAATGAGGTGAATTCAAATATTTGGTTTTTTTTCTAGGTTTGGACCAAAATATAAGCATGTATGACGAATTTTATTTTTATCAATAAAGCGCACTTTCCAAAAACTGTTAAAACTAATTGAAACTAGGGTCATTTTGAAGAGCCTCAAATTTCAAGGCGCATTCCTCAAAAACTAACAAGCTAGCACTAAAACTAACCAAGTTATGACGATTTTTCGCTTTTTCTCAACAGAGCGCACTTTCCATGAGTTTTCAAATTTGCACAAACACAAACTTGTTTATACTTATTTTGAAGCTCTCAACAAGACAAATTCAAATGTTTGGTTAATTTTTTGTTTCCTGCATACCTGAGCCTTTCTTTGCGCCGACAACTTATCATAATCGGTTTGCATCGACGCAATTTGATCCTTCAACTTCTCAGTTTGAGTTTTATGCTGATTCGTTTCGTTCTCAGCTTCCATTTGCATTCTTCTCTCCTTCTCATCCCACTCTTTTCTCTCTTTCTCTCTCAATTTCTCCAATTCCGCCGCCTTCTTCGCGTTCTCATAGTTCGACTCGGACTCGGCTTTCAGATTTCTGTTCAGCTCCTCAATTTCCTTGTTTCGCTTATCCAGAAGCATACGATCACGCTCCAACGCCGCCTTTGTCTCCTCGTATTGATCGATTTTCGCTCTGAAAATCACAAATCTCCGATTTTACAGGCAAATTTTGATTTTTTTGCAAATTTCTCACCCGTATTTGTTACCAGCTCATCAAGCCGGTTCGAATGAGTATACTGATGACCTATATTTATCTAATTTGTTTTTAAGCTAGCTTTAAGCTAGCTACAGTATCCCAAAATCTAAAATTGAGAAAACTAGGTCATGAGTATACTCATTTGAAAGCTCTCAACGTGCTAATTACGCATATAATATTTATTTTATCTAAAAATCTGACCCTTTTCTGATAGTCTCAAAAAACTGTCTCACTAACCTCAACTCATCGGCATATTTCTTTCTGGCCTCCTCCTCTCTCTTGTGATTCTCCTCCAGTTCCTTGCATTTCTTCTCCAAAGCTTCGATTTCTGCGTTCGACTTCATTCCCTTGAGCATCGGCTTGAGACGAGAGAACAGACGGTACCAGGGCCAAGAGCTGAAAAAATTGATAATATACTTTTCAGCTTTCAAATTGCTATAACTTTGCTAGTTTTTGCTCAATTTTAGAAATTTAAATTGTATAATATAGGAAATTTTTTCAGCTTTAATTTGATGTTAAATTTGTAGAATTCTGACCAAAATTAGCTAGACTGTGGTTGTTAGAAATAGGGATAAGCGGCGCGCAACAGAAGGAGGAGCACGACTTTCAAACCGCTATAACTTTGTCAATTTTTGTTCAATTTCGAAAATTAAAATTGCAAAAGATGGAAAAAGTTTTGAGCTTTAAAATAATATAAATTTCGTGTAATTTGGGTCTAACTTGACTGAACAGTGACTGTTAATCCTAGGCGAAGGTGCTTGTTCTCGACAACAGGAGGGTACATCTTTCGAACTATTGTAACTTGGTCCATTTTTGTTTAATTTCAGATATTTAAATTGCAGATGATAGAAAATTTTCTAAGCTTTAATATATTATTAAGTTAATAAAAATCGGATCCAAATCAGCTAGACTGTCGCTGTTAGAATTAAGGATGAGTGTCGCCCGACAGGTTACAACTTTAAAATTACTGTAACTTTGCCCATTTTTGTTCAATTTTAAAGATTCAAATTGTAGTCTATAGGAAATTTTCTGAGATTTGATTTGATCTTAAATTTATGTGATTCTCACAAAAATTGGACACCTACCGTAGCTTAATCCAAGCTCTCACGTTCTCCTGGATAATCGGATAGGCGTCTTCGCGATCGAGCCGTCGTTTGTATTCGACCTGGAAAAGTTCAAATTTCAAAATTTCAAAAAAAGTTTTTTTTTTAAACCAAAAAATCAATAAAGATGGGCTGTCAAGAGTGTAGGTGGATTTTCGAAGGATCTCTCTTGGTTTGGAGAAAAACCCGTGTGCAAACAAATTTTCGAAAGATTGAGAGAGAGTACTGTACTTTGAGAGACGCAGAGTTCTCGGAGCCACTTGGCACAAAGGCGATAAAAAACTATCGATAGATAGAGTATAGACTAAGGAGGGGGGGGGGGGGACGAAAAACCCAGAAAAATCCAAATTTGAATTTTCGGAATCAGTAAATTTGCTCCATCGAACAATTGACATGTTTTTTGTTCACCTGAGCAAGATAATGACGGGCGGAGCACTGGAACTTGAGGATGACAGCCGACAGAGCCTCGTCACGAAGTTCTTCCAGACGAGCCAGCATGCCGGCTTTGAAGAATATCTGAAAATTTGAAATTTTTGAATACATTTTGTTAGATTAAAAAAATTTTTTTTGAAATTTTTCAAAAAAATCTTAAAGGTGGTGTGCGGTGAAAAATTTTATTGCTTTATTTTGTGCAGAATTCCATGTAGATTCCCATAAAAATAAAGAAAAAATTCAAAAAAAAATTCCTTGATTGAGAAAAACGGCATCGAAAAGTCAAAGTGGGAACCGGTGGCCTAGCGGCCAGGTGTGAGTTTTCTAGGCCAACAAGGCCAAAAGCGCGCGAAATTTGAATTTTTATTGATTTTCAGTGTTTTCT
>NC_013490.2:12973031-12976307 GCF_000004555.2 Caenorhabditis briggsae | reverse complement strand
AAAAACATTTTGAAATGTTTAAAAGACATCAGAGAAAACACTGAAAATCAATAAAAATTCGAATTTCGCGCGCTTTTACCGGCAGTTGGCCTAGAAAACTCACACCTGGCCGCTAGGCCACCGGTTCCCACTTTGACTTTTCGATGCCGTTTTTCTCAATGAAGGAATTTTTTTTGAATTTTTTTCTTTATTTTTATGGGGATCTACATGGAATTCTGCACAAAATAAAGCAATAAAATTTTTCACCGCACACCACCTTTAAAATAGTCTGAAATTTGATAAGCTACAGTAACCCTCTCACCTTCGTGGTTCCCACTTTGAACGTGTCCACATTCAATTGATTGCTCTTGCTCAGCTTACGGAGCATCGCCTTGGAAGCCTGGAAGATTATCCATAGAGCGAATTTCCCTTTTTTTAAAGTCAAACCTTCGCCGCATCTTTCTCCGACGCCTCATCGGCAGCCAAAATTGCGTAGCGGAAGCGGAAGTCCGCGAACATCATACGATTCGGGAACCCTTTTCGACAGATGCGAATTCCTTCCAGAACACCGTTGCATGTGAGTTGGTTGAGCACTAGAGGTGCGTCAATGAGTCCAGACGTCTTCTTTTCGTTAGGGATGATGCATCTAGACAAGAAAAAAGAGTAAAAAAGAGTTTCAGAGGGGGTGGGAGTCGAACCAATCAGTGTTCGCCTGGAAGTCAGCAGCGCTAGTCACAAGGCCACGGCGACAGGTTGATAGAGAGTGTGGGAAGGCATATAAAAAGGGGGTGGCGGAGGCTTCTTTAGGAGTGGCGGGTGAGCGGCGCGGAGCGCTGCCATCATGGGGTCGCGTGGCCTAATGGCTAACAATGCTGACTTTGAATCTAAGGGTCTTGAGTTCAATTCCTTCCCCCTCCTAATAGTTTTTTGGTGGTTTTTCAACCACTATGGCATCAGCATTTTCTGATTTTGACCTTTGTAAAGCTCACCTGATAAAATGCGGATGCGTTGTATGAAGCATAGTCATTAGAGAAGTCAAAGACTCTCTATACATAGTAGACACCGTCAAGAAAGATGCCGATTTTCCCTTCTTCTTCGCTTGCGTCGTTTTTCCTCGCTTCTCACTCTCCTCTCGATCGACATCAGTCTGATAGTCCTCCCACAGCTGATACAGTACCCCTTCCTTATCACTTGTCTTCAGAATGGCAACAGCCGAATCGTTGAGTGGATCCTTATTCTTATCCAACCATTGCTCAGCATTATATCTGACAGTTCCAGCGTAATGAACAATGGCAAAGTGAGCGTCAGCTTGTTTGCCTTTTGGAGGTTTGGCTTTTTGGAAGTTAGGATGTTTTCCGAGATGTTGAGTGAGCAGTTTGTCGACATATGTCATATCAGTGGCTTTTGGAACGATACACTCCTCATCAAGCATTGAGACGATTCCCAGGGGCTGAATTATCATAATTTCGTTTTTAGAGCCCTGTCCCGTCTTTTGACTCTAATTATCTCGGTTCCTATAATGGATATAAAAAATGTGTCAATTGATAAAATGTGTAAAATTTTATGATGAACATTTTATTAGTTTATTTCTTTTGGATATCTGTATTAGTTTTCGAGATAATGGGAGTCAAAGTTGAGTACCCTTCAACTTGACGAAAATACGGGTACTTAACTTTGAGCTTAATTATCTCACCTCCTAATTAAGATATCAACAGATTGTAAATTAATAAAATGTTTGCCATAAAATTTTACATAATGTATTAGTTTGCAATGTTTTGTTATCTTTTATCACAACCGAGATAATTGAGCTCAACATGAGAGAAATTTCTTACCTTCTCAATCAGCTCGATACAAGACTGCAAATCCAATCCAAAATCGATGAAGGTCCATTCGATACCCTCTCTTTGATATTCTTCTTGTTCCAGAACAAACATGTGATGGTTAAAGAATTGTTGCAGCTTTTCATTGACAAAGTTGATCCACAGTTGTTCGAAGGAGTTGCGCTAAAATGTTTTTGAATTTTGAATTTCGGCAAGTTCGCTCTAATGCAAAAATCTTTTGTCAAAATTGAGAAAAATGGTTGTAATCAGGATGTCACCAGCTTTCGAATGAGTATACTCATGACCTACTTCCCTCTACTTGCATTACTCAGTACCCTGTGCGCCTTTAAGGCTAGCTACAGTACCCCAAAAACTGAAAATGAGGTGATTAGGTCATGATCAGGCTTGCTCGGAAAACCCCATTCGGAAAATCGGATATCCGAAATTTTTTCCGACTTTTTCCCGATGTTTCTTTTCGAAAAACCTAATTTTTTGTTCCTGTAACTGACAATTAAAGGTGGGGGGACATGAAAAAAATAATGTTCTCGAAATTCCGTTTAAATATGCCCCTCGAGGAGTTGAACTTGTGAAGGCGATGATTGAGGGTGCGGCGCCGCTACCGACTGAGCCACGCGGGCAAAGAGAAAGCGCACGCCCGATTGCATACATAAAGGCGAGGACGACAGCTGTACGCAGAGTGACATTAAGCGTTGTACACCGTCACGGTAGAATGCATACTCTAGCTACAAAAAAACTACGAAAAATCTCCTGTCCCCCCACCTTTAAAGGTTAAAAACCGCGAAAATCAACACAAATAACGCTGATGTGCCTTGAACGTTCCATAATTTCCATAAAACGTTTTTTTTTTTTGAAAAAAGTCGGAAATTTTTTTCCGAAACAAATTTCGGAAAATTTCCCGTCGGGAAATATTATCCGATTATTTTTTCGGAAAATTTTCCGAAAAAAAAAAATCAGATTATCCGTTTTCCGACTCCGAGCAAGCCTGGTCATGATTATACTCATTTAAAAGCTCCTACCAAACTGAACAGTATGCTCTACGCTAGAATGCTCAGAAACGCACCTAACAAATGCAGAAAATTCAAAAACTCAATTTTGTGAAAAAAGTTTGAAATCTTAAAAATCAGAAGTTCGTCCAAAAATTTCAATTATCTCAAAAAAAAGTTACATATTCATAATTAACTTGTTACCAGCTTTTAAATGCGTAATGACCTATTACCCTCCACTCGCATTTCTGTGTACTCTATGCGCCTTTAAGCTGGCTATTGTCAATTCAAAACAATCGCGCGGATGAACGCACACACAAAGAAGTAAACAACCTGTCGAGACGCTCCGCCCCTTTTTGAGGCGCGGTTTTGTGGGCGTGCAAAGGCGCCGCACAGTTTTTTCATGGATTTTTTATTCAAGCCATTTTTTCGTAATTTTTCACCAAATTTCGTTGGAATTTGAAGACAATTTG
>NC_013490.2:12923746-12972631 GCF_000004555.2 Caenorhabditis briggsae | reverse complement strand
CAGTATATATTTCCTTCACAAAATAGCCAAATTGTCTTCAAATTCCAACGAAATTTGGTGAAAAATTACCAAAAATGGCTTGAATAAAAAATCCATGAAAAAACTGTGCGGCGCCTTTGCACGCCCACAAAACCGCGCCTCAAAAAGGGGCGGAGCGTCTCGACAGGTTCATTTGAAAGCTCTTGACTAGTTAAGTTTGAATATATAGTTTTTATGTATTTCTACCGAAAAGTGTCTGAGTTACGGTCCCTTGTGCCTTTGAAGCTAGCTACAGTACCCCGAAAACGGAAAATGAGGAAAGTAGGTCATGCGTATACTCATTTTGAAGCTCTTAACAAGCGGATTACAAATATAATAATAACTTTTTGACAACTTGGGGAAAAAACAAAAACTCACATCAAAAATCTCAAATCCAGCGATATCCAAAACTCCAATATAGTAAACCATATCATCGGAGTTGGCTTGAAGTGTCTTATTGACTCGCTTAATCAACCAATGGAACATTCTCGCGTAGATCGCTTTGGACAACGCGCCAACCGCCCAGTCGACCTGAAATTACAGTAATCCGTATTCAAAATAAGGCAATTAATCTGAAGACACATTTGAAAGGAGAATATTGATAAAATATTGGAAAACGGCAAGAAACCAAACTACCGTACCTGTTGAACATTCTGGCCCTTGTTGACCCATTCCATTCCAACCTTGATTCTGGGGCGAGTCAAAGCATTCAAAAATTGATCTGTATCAATTCCAAACAACTTACAAGCAGCAGTGGGGCCTAAAAATATCGATTTTTCAAAATGTTCCAAGGATTACTGTACTTTTCATATCATCCACCTCGGCTTGCTCATCTCTTGGCTTCTGTTTAAAAGTCGAATTTCCAATGTGCATGATGGCCGAACACAGTTTGTACAGATCGTCCTTCTCGCGTTCCGAGAAGCCCATCACGTTGAATGCAGTCTGAAAAAACTTGGAATGGCCTAGAAAAAGCTAGGCCATCTACTCACATCGGTAATCCCCCACTCCTCTGTATCATTCATTCCGGGTACCGTAATCTCAGCTTGCGACACGAATTTGTAGTCGCGAATGTTGTCACTTAAACCGTAGCGCTCTGAAAAATGAGATCGTAACTCAGACAGTTTTCGGAGGAGACACATGAAAACTATATATTCGAATTTGTCTCATTGAGAGCTTCAAAATGAGACTCGATAATTTTAAAACCCATATTGACAACATTTTAAGCTCTTCAAAATGAGTTTTAAAAAATTTCAACTAACTTAGGAAATTTTCGGAAAATGCGCTCTATTGAGAAAAATGGAAAGAATGTCATAACTTTGTTAGTTTTCATGCTAGCTCGATGATTTTAAAACCCATAGTTTTAATTTTTTAAATTCTTCAAAATGAGCTTATTTTCAACTAGTTTTCCATAATATTGTAAAATGGGCTCTTTTCAGAAAAACCGAAAAATGGAAAAATCAAAAAAAAAAAAGTCATACATGCTTACATTTTTGTCCAAACCTAAAGCTAACCAGATTTTTGAGTTCGCCCCAATTTAAGTTCCAAAATAAGTATAAACAAGCCCATGCTCATGTGAGTTTCGAAAATTGTGGAAAATGTGCTCCATGGAGAAAAAACCGAAAAATCATCATAACTTGGTTAGTCTTAGTACTAGATTTAGGATTTTTAACCCTCATTCTCAAATTTTTTAGCTCTTAAAAATGAGCCTAGTTTTAACCAGTTTTCCAAAATTTTGGAAAATGCGTTCCATTGAGAAAAAGCCAAAAATTGTCATCATTTGTTAGACACTTACCTCTCAACGCTTTTTGAGTCATGATTTGATAGAAGATGTGATAGGAGCGCTCGCCGGGCGCTTGCTTGATGACACGAGACTTTTCGAGAAGGTCTGCAAATCGAATAAAGGGGATTTTTCGAATTGAATTTTGATTTAGCCTGAATCTTATTAAAGGTGGGGGGACAGGAGATTTTTCGTAGTTTTTTGTAGCTAGAGTATGCATTCTACCGTGACGGTGTGCAACGCTTAATGTCACTCTGCGTACAGCTGTCGTCCTCGCCTTTATGTATGCAATCGGGCGTGCGCTTTCTCTTTGCCCGCGTGGCTCAGTCGGTAGCGGCGCCGCACCCTCAATCATCGCCTTCACAAGTTCAAATCCTCGAGGGGCATCTTTGAACGGAATTTCGAGAACATTATTTTTTTTCATGTCCCCCCACCTTTAACGTTTTCGTCATCAGTTTGTTCCTAGCTTTCGAATGAGTATAATCATGACCGACTTCCTTGTACTTCCCTTTCTATGTATTCTATGCGCCTTTAAGCTTGCTACAGTACCCCCAAAAACTGAATTCGGGGAAAATAGGGCATTATTATATTCACTGCAAAGCTTGGAATTTGCAAAACAACAATTTTTAAATAAAAATGCTAAAAAAAACTTTCTCAGAAACGATAAATTCGAAACGACAATTTTCTGGAAAAATTGAAAATCAAAATTTCAGACTAAATTTTGTATTTCCTTGAAAAATCTGTTAATATTCTTTCTCAGCTTGTCACCGCCTTTCGAATGAATATACTCATGACCTACTTCCCTCTACTTGCATTTCTATGTTCCCTATGCGCCTTTAAGCTAACTACAGTATCCCAAAAACTAAAATTAAGGAAACTAGGTCATGATTATAGTTAAACGAAAGCTTACAATTAGCCAAACTCAATCATATAATTTTCAAGCATCTCCGCCAGAAACTAACAGAATTACGACTCTATGCGGCTTTCTAGCTACTGAAGCTACCCCCGTCATGATTATACTCATTTTGAAGCTCTCAACGAGCTGAGCAATAATTTTCATATCCCAACTCACAATGCTCAATATCTCCTCCCACCAGACGTCCCTTTCTATCAAAATGGATTCGAATGAATTTTCCATAACGCGACGAGTTGTAGTTTCTAAAAAAAAGTTGAGAATTGAAAAATGCATATGCGCTCTAAACGAACCTTGTCGTGGCTCCATTTCCAAACGCCTCGATAGCCGGGTTGGCTTGCACAACTTGGTTTTCCAGAGAGGATTCCTGGAATTTTGAAAACATTTGCAAATTTGCAAGAAATTTTTTTTAATTCAATTTCTCACCGATTTCTGATCCTTGTTTCCAGAACCAATCATGGCAAAGTAGGCGATAACTTTTTTGGTGTTTTCAGTTTTTCCAGCTCCCGATTCTCCGGTGATCAACATTGATTGATTTTCCTTGTCTGAAAATTTCAGAAAAATCTGAAAATGCAACAATTCTAAGCTCCTACCCGACATCATATTCCTAAATGCCTCATCAGACACAGCAAACAGATGAGGTGGCATCTCGGCACGTCTCTTGTTCACATACATTGAGGCGACAGAGTCAGTGTATATTGGAAGCATTTTGTATGGGTTGATGAAGACGCAGAATAGACCGGAATACGTCTGAAAATAATAAATTTGAATTTAGCTTGTTGAGAGCTTCAAAATGAGTATACTCATGACCTATTTTGCATCACTCTGTCTTTTGGGGTACTGTAGCTCCGTTAAAACCACATGGGACCGTAACTCAAATAGTTGATATCGAAGAAGCATAAACAAAATAGATTTAAGCTTCGCTATCATGACCTATTTTCTTTGACATTGAGTTTTGGAGTACTGTAGTTAGCTTTAAAGGAAAATAAGTAATCCAAAAATCGAGGTGAGTTGGTCATGGTTATACTTATTCGAAAGGTGATAACAAGCTGAGTATGTATATGCACAGGATATTTAACGAATTCTAGATTTTAAATCAAAATTATTAATTTTCGATTTTTTCACAGTTGAGTTTTCAAGTTTATCACTTTTCGGTAAGTTCAGCATTGTTCTGTCAAAATTATTGTTCAGCCCGTTGAGAGCTTTCAAATGAGTATAATCATGCCCTAGTTTTCTCAAATTTAGCTTTTGGGGTACTGTAGCGAGCTTAAAGGCGCATAGGGTACATAAAAATGCAAATGGAGAAAAGTAGGTCATGAGTATACTCATTTGAAAGCTAATAACAAGCTGATAAAGAATATGAAGATATATGAGTTTAAGGGTTACAGCTCGGGTTCTATTAGAGGGTTTACGGTATACATATTGATTTGAGTTTTTTGAAGTACTGTAATCAGTTTAAAAGGGAAAAACTCACATAAATCATCATTGAATAGTATCTCTGTCGAAGGTTATGCAACACGGACGCCTCATTCAAGAAAGTCAAATTGCTCATATCCTCCGTCTTCTCAAACTTGGCCGGATTGATTTCCTGAACTTCGGATCTTGTCAATCTTTTCTGCGATCCATCAGATGGCATCGTCAGCGTCAAATTGTCGCCCTCTTGGACTGCAATTGCAGCAGCAACGAATCCTTCGGCAGCATCCGGGACCCAGGCATGAGTCTTGTTGTCAAAGCGACGAGCAGCTTGCTCCTGAGAAAGGGTTACTGTAGATTTAAAAGAAACAAATAAGCATGTTTCTGCATCTAGTACTCTGTAAATACGCTCTAATTTACACCTGGACCCTCCTAACACCTTCTCAATGCCCCTCGAAAAAACAAAAAAAAGAGCTGCCCCCACGCAGGATTGAACTACGGACCTTTGGTTTACAAGACCAACGCTCTACCACTGAGCTATAAGGGCACAGCGTGGAGAGGGGAGAGAGTGCGTACAAGAAAGGTAGGGAGAGACGCAGAGAAAGAAAAGGAGGGAGGGCGGTGTTTTTGTTTGCGCTTCATACTACAGTGATTTTATACATCTTTAAAAAAGCAGAGGTTTCTAAAACTTTGGTTTGACCAATCACATCAAATTCACATTTTAAAAAATTTTCGGGAAATTTTCTATTTTTTGGTGTAAAAAGCAGGAAAATTGAGCAACTGGTTCTGGAGAAAATTTAAAAAGAAAGTCTTAAAAGTTTAAAGCTAATTTTCAGTTTTCAATTTTAAGGTTTAATAGTCAAATTTAATATCAAGATGTATAGAATTTTCCAAGGTCAATTATGATATAAAAACCATGAATTTTGAACCAGTGGTGTTTGAGAAAACTGAATTTTTTCACCTCCCCTTATTCTTGTTTCTAATCCCTCAATATTTTTCTGCTCATCCCCCAAACAAACTTTTTTGTACCTAGGTAAAAAAGAAGATAACTACTGTTGTCTTTGATAAAAGATGTTAGGAGCTTTTTTGCCTCTTTCTCTCAACAAATCCCGCACGGGATTTTCAAATATTTACTTTTAGCTCACCCAAAACGAAATCTTGGCACAGTGCCAAGTCTTGTGATTTGAAAATGGCCTACAAACCTTAAACTAGTCCGAGGAATACAATTCGGACATTTTAAACCCTATTTGAAGCGCGACGGCTCAATGGCAGGCGGACGGCAGCTGAGCTTTAATTGACCTACTTTCAAAGCTTCATAAATGTCTTCTAAAATGGAATCAAGTTGAGAAAGTTATACATTATGATAGGGCATGGTAAAAAGAACATTTTGATATAAAAATCATAGCAAAACAGTTTTTTGGGTCTCAAGAACCAAAGCTTCGAACATCATAGTCTAACTGATGCAGGAAAAGTGATTATAACTTGATTAGTTTTTGAGCTAGAGCTGTGATTTTTATACCAATCGACTTTGAACCAAATTTTACATAAGCATGTCAAGTTTCAATTTGATGGGCTCAAAAATAATTCGAGTGGAGCGCGACTTCTATATGCGGCACATTCTGCCTAGGTGTAACGCGAAGGAAGTTGACACCTAACTTTTTTCATTTTCGTCATACATTTATGATTTTTATACCATTTGAAAGCTGATTTTTTGCTTGTTTAAATCTCATAAAACTAGCTAAATAGCAAGAAGATTGGAACAGTTTTAAAGCGCATTTAAAGCATCTATACGGTATATCAAGGAAAGTGCCCACAACTCCTTTAATTATTGAACTATAATGCCAATCGATGCAGCATAAAAAGTTACACTAGGTTGTGGATTTTCAAATTGATGAATCTGAAAATAAGTCCAGTGGAGCGCATTTAAAGCAGCTACACAGTCAGTTGACCGTAATCCGCTTAATTTTGGAGCTATTACTCTTGTCCGAAATCAATGCACGTTGCGGCCGAGAAAACAACAGTGGGCGGAGCTTAGCTCCCACAGAGAGAACTTTACTGTATTTTTCAAATTATTGCATGCGCTTTTAATACAGTACCTCAACATTTATTGAATTTTTGTCTTTTTCTCTCATTTTTTCGTTTTTTTCTGTCTAATTTTGTGTAATTCTTATAAATCTTTAATTTATTTTTCTTATACTGTCTGTTCAATAAAACGTGGGCGCGCCGCAGCCGGAAAATGGGGCGTTCCTGATACGCCCCTTTTTGCAACAGTGGCTCACCCTTTTCGGGGATATTTTTTCCGGAATTTTAGATGTCATTTTTCACACTTTTTCTCATTGAAATTGAATAAAATTGAGTTTTTAATGTAAAGTCAGAAAACATGAGTAGCACACCACAACGAACTTTCCCCCTCAACCGACAACCCCAGGAAGCCATCGCCGTCGAGGTATGAAGGCACTGAAGCAATTCTGGATAATATTGATATTTTCTGAATGATTTTACATTAAAATCTCAATTTTATTCAATTTCAATGAGAAAAAGTGCGAAAAAATACATCTGAAAATTCCGAGAAAAATATCCCCGAAAAAGTGTGCGCGCGCGTTGCATAAAGGGGCGTGTCGCGTAAGCCCCGCCCCTTGCCGAGGTTTTTTTGTACAGACAGTAAAATAGAAAAAACATCAAATAGGGCCCAAAATAAAAAACGTCCGACGTACGGTATTTAAAGGCGCATGCATCAATTTGTTTTTTCGCTGTGCGACCGACGATGCGATTTTGAGTAAATTTTCGGCCGCAACGTGCATTGATTTCGGACGAGAGTAATACTCTAATCATTTTGGTACCATTCGAATGATCATAGAATTTTACGAACCTTCAAAGCCTCATCCTGAGCCTGCCGCAGGTACTTCCATCCCGGATCCATCATATAGTCGATATTCGCCATGGCGAACGAGTTGGTAGATCAAAACAAAAAAAAACAAGTAGATCAAATTTTTTCTTTGATAAAACACACACAAATCTGCGTAGAAGAAGCAAAAAAAGTTTTATCAATGGGTGGCCGTTGGTGGGTCGTCGGCGGCAAAACGGGGGCTCACAGAGAGAGCTTCAGGTTGGAGATATGTGAGAGAGTGAGAGACACAGAGATTCTCTTTTCTTGAGGATCGTGGATACACAATGTCGGGAGTAGCTTAGAAACATATTGTATTTACGGGGCGGAGTACTTGAGAGGGATTTTCGGGGGAGCTGATCGGAGATGGATGGCAACGTTTGTGGAGGAAAGGAAGGAATTTGGGAATTCAACAACTATTTTAAACAACACTTTTTTGGAAATTCATAAACATTTAAAACTTTTGAATTAACAAGGTATTGTCAGTACAAAAAATTAGTGTTTTGCACCGAGTCTGCATACACCGCAGGTCGCAGTTTTATAATTCCGACAATAATACACATAACAAAAACAAAGTTATATAAATTATTCCAATACCAGCAAGCTGGTGCGCCTTCGGCGCGATTCCATTTAGTTATTTACTGGTTCGTGGCTCCGCTACTCAATTATTTTTAAAGGATAACGTAAATTTATATTTAATTTTCAAGCTTTTTAAAAGTTGACAGACTGACACGAGGACGGACAGACGCCTCTAGCGTTTTATATATAAGGAAGAATCGAGTACACTGTAAATTCGCTCTAATTCACACCTGGACCATCCTAACACCTTAACAATGTCCCTCGAAAAAGCAAAAAGACAATTGCCCCCACGCAGGATTGAACTACGGACCTTTGGTTTACAAGACCAACGCTCTACCACTGAGCTATAAGGGCACACCGTCTTAAGGAGAGAGAGTGTGTACAAGAAAGGGAGGGAGAGACGCAGAGAAAGAGGAAGCGACTGTGTTTTTGTTTGCGCTCCATACAACATTTTTTTCATACAGCTTGAAAGAATAGCGATTTCTAAAAGTTGTGTTCGACTAATAACATTAAATTTATATTCAAAATATTTGTCTTCAAATTTCCTTTGTTTTAGTGTAAAAACCAAAAAAATTGAGCAACTGGTTCTAGAGAAAAATTGAAAGAACAGCAGAAGAAAGAGTTAAAAGTTTAGAGCAAATTTTCAGTTTTCAATTTTAAGGTAAAATAGTCGAATTTTGAATTAAAATGTCTGGAATTTCAAGACAATTATTTTGGTATATTAATCATTGCGATTAAACAAGTCATCTCTGAGAAAACTAGCTTTTAAAAATGCATGTCCAAAAAAGTAGGGAAAAATTCATTGTTTCAATATGTACAGACAAACAAAAAGCACCGGGGGAAACTTCAGGGTAATTAATGACTCATAAATTACACGTATCATAATTAGCAATTAACCAAAAAAAACTAATTTAGAAAATGGAGCATTTATAGGCTCGATTCACTCGACGAAGGTCGGATGTGGAGAAGTCGTTGGCTTTTCCCATAATTGAAGTGAAATGATTATTCTGGAAAAATTGGTTAAAAATTAAAAACTGCAGCATTTTTCAAGGATCATTTTGGTATAAAAACCATAAAAATCGGTTGACAGGTTTTTGAGAAAATTCAAAAAAAAATTACTGGAAAATTTTCAAAAAATCAAAACTTGTACTTTCCAATGTTCTCAAGAACCACCGAACCGATTTTAGTAATTTTTATACCAAAATAATCCTCAGAAAATTCTGCATTTTCAGTATCCCATGACCTAATTTTTTCCTCGGCCACGCCCCCTTACCTTCGCCTCAATGGTATTTTTCCCATTTCTCGACCCCTCATTTGCTTCATAATGCATAATAGATGTATAATCATAGTGTTCTCCGTAATACGATAATCCCAAATTGCTCAGCTTATCAAAATCTGTGTTGGCACCTGAAAAAAGCATTTTCTGTCTGTCTGTCTGTTTTTTCGGATGTCTTTCTTACCTTGAATCACATTTTGGTATAAAATTGAGACGTATTGATCACGATCCTCACGTTGGTGCTCGTGAATGAATCCTAAAAATAAAAAACTTGTCAATGGAGCGCACTTTATATATTTCAATTTCTGAGGATCATTTTGATATGAAAACCAGAAAATCCGGTTCGGTAGTTTTTGAGAAAATTGAAAAATACAAAATTTGATTTTTTGAAATTTTTCCAAAAAAATTTTTTTATTTTTTTGAGTTTCTCACATACTAAGAAACCGAATTTTGTGATTTTTATATTACAATGATTCTTGGATTATTCTAAATTTTCAAATTTAAAGTTTTAATTTTTAATTCAAGATTTAACAAGTTTTATGGAATCGAAAACTTGAGAAGCCAAAATAACGAGGGATCCAGTTTTTTGGTTCCATAGAATTCGTCAAGTTTTAGCATGGAATTTGAATTTTATACCAAAATATTGGAAATTGTTTAGGAATTGTTTTGGTATAAAAATCATAAAATTTGGTTGAGTAGTTTTTGAGAAAATTGAGAAAATACAAAAGTTTTTATTTTTTTTCGATTTTTTTTTTGATTTTCGATTTTCTTGAAAATTAGGGAACCGATTTTCGTGATTTTTATACAAAAATGATCCTTGAAAAATTTCATATTTTTTTCATTAGATCGCATTCTCTTACCTATGACATGCATCAATTCATGAATGATCGTCGCGTAATCGATACACTCATCGGCTAGGGAGACCTGTTGACGGCCACCGACTCGAGAGAAATCTGCGTAGCATCTGGAAATTAAAAATTTTAGATTTTCTAGAAAATTCTAAACATTTTGATATAAAAGTCAGGAAAATCGGTTCTATAGTTTTGGAGAAAATTGAAAATACAATTTTTTTCGAAAAATTTATAAATCAGACTGTATTTTAACATTTTCTCAAAAACCAATAAGCCGATTTTGTGATTTTTATATTAAAATTATTCTCATAAAATTTCACATGTTTTGGTATAACACTCAAATTTCGTCCTGAATTTTAACAAATTTTATGGAACCTAAAACTTTGAAATCACTATTTTTTGGTTTATTAAGTTTTTGATACCATCAAACTTGATAAATCTAGATCTGAAATTTATGAATAAGACAGAAAAAATCAAAAGTTTTACAGGTTCATTTTGATTTAAAAAAAATTGTGTGGTTTTTGAGAAAAAATAAAAAAATTCGAAAATCAAATTTTTATGAAAACTTTGAAAAAAAATCAAATTTTATATTTTAACATTTTCTCAAAAACCAATAAACCGATTTTTATGATTTTAATACCAAAATCATTGTTTGAAAATTCTGCATTTTTTGGTATAAAAATGATTTTCATGGTCTAACTTTTTTCCTTTTTCCTCGACCACGACCCCATTTTCTCGAAAACCCTAAATTTCAAAATTTTCAGAAAATAAACCCATACCGTCAACGTTGAGCTAATGCATCTCGGTTACTGTAAGAGATATCAAGAATTGATCAACTGATAAAATGTTTATCATAATATCAAAAAAAATTGTTAGTTGACTACTTTTTTATATCTTCTACAGTAACCGAGCAAAATTAAAGCGAAACTGACGATTAGGGCGCCGGGAAGATGGCTGCTCTTCTGCGGCTCCTCTAACCCAGTTTATCTCCTTTTTCAAAAATTTTGAAACAAAGAAAACTCACCCATCCAGCTTCTGAATAACAATATAATCCTTATCAGTTGGCGCTTTTGGTACAAATCGAATGCAAGTTCTCTTTGCATATGCATCGAATGCACGTGCCAGAACTGCTCTTTGAGCACTTGCTGAAAAATTGCGGACATTTGGACAGGCAGACACACAGAGACTTACTGTAGGCAGCGGAGAGGATGTATGGGACTCGTCCATTCGGCCATTTGTCCTTATCAGCTGCTACAGCTACTCCACCGCCACGTTTGAATCTCTGGAAATCATTTGGATAGACAGACACACAGATGAACCTCAACTTTGAGCCTATATATCTCTTGTAGTAGCTATCAAAACGGTTTCAACTGATAAAATGCTCATCATATTATCAGTAGTTTTTTGTTAGTTGACTACTTTTTTGTATATTTTACAGTAACCGAGAGAAGCTCTCGTTCTTGAGAAGGAGGGCGGCGGGAAGCTGGAGCGGCTGCTCGCCTGCGTCTCCTTCAATGCAATATATCACGGTCCATGTAAAAGATATCAGAAAGTAGTTAACTAACAAAACGTTCATTTTGAAATTCTACACATTTCATCAGTTGACAATTTTTTGATTTCTCTTACAGTAACCCAGATAAACTGGCTCAAAGCTTAAATTTTCAAAAACCAACCTGCATAGGAATGCGCATATCATGGAATAGACTTCTAACTCGTCGTGTATTTGTAGTTGGCAAGAGAAGAGCATTTCGAAAGTCGGTTTCGGTCAAAAATGAGAATTGTTGCATATTTGGCATCCAGAAGGGCGCTTGGCACAGTGCCATTGGAGCCGAGAGCAGGATGGAGAGCACGAGGGAGGGTAGCATTTTAAAGATGTTCTGAAAATTTGAGGATCTTACTTTTTATGTATTGTTTGATGAACATTTTTGTAATAATTATTTATATTCAAAAATATTAAATTTGGTTCAGTTTTTTTTGAAAAAGTGAAAAAATAGAAGAGCCACTTTAGAGAGGGGCCTACTTAAACCCTATTTTCCTCGGTTCCTGTGAGAGTTATCAAAAAATAGTCTTTTGATAAAATTATGGAGATATTATGATAAAAATTTTGTTAGTTGACAACTTTTTGATATCTTCTACAGTAACTGAGATAAATTACCTTGAAGAAGACGCAGACGAGCAGCCGCTCTACCATTTCTGCGAACTCCTCCTTGAGCGCGGGCACCCCAGTCGTCAACGTTGGCTTCAATTATCTCAGTTGCTTTGAAAGATAACAAAAAGTAGTCTACTGATAAAATGTACAAACTTTTATGATAAACATTTTGTTACTTTACCAATTTCTTATATCTTCTTAAATAACCGAGATGAGTTAAGTTAAAGTTGAAAGTGTGTGAAGACCCTCTAAATGCAGGTTTCAAGGTGTTAGGATCGTTTTATCTTGAAAAATAAAAAGATTCGATTTGTTGACAACTTTTCAATATCTATTGAAGGAATCGAGACGAAGTGGGTCAAAATTGAAGTCTACGGAGCCCGCGTTCCAAGCTAGAGAGTCTATGTAGGTCAAAGTTGAGGTTTCAAAAAACTGGAACAAAGCAAACTTACCAAAAAATGAGTTGTGACAGCTCCCAACCAACTGTTCTCCAACCAACTACTGCTGGTTGTGAGGAGCTACTCGTAGAGGCATCCATTGCCAAAGGTCGCGCCTCCTCTCTCCGGAGCCAGTATTTCACGCGCGGAGGAGCAACGCGGAAGGAACCAGTCCGCGTGTGTGTGTGTGTGTGTGTGCTCCAGGTTGTGCTCATTTACTCTAACTACCTGTCAAAAAAACGACTGGTGGTGCAGGAGCAAAGAAAATGTTTGACTTTTTATTATATACAGAAGGAGGAGGAAAGTAAATGAAGAACAGTTTTATGCAAACATTGAAACAATTTTTTGTAGTATTTGCAGTTGGTTTCAAGAGTTCAATTATTAGTCGTCGATGTATCGATCCAGATAGATATTACCCAAATTGACGATTGATGGAAGGAACAGTGGGATGACGTCGATCTGGAAAAAAGATGTTGGCTGGCCTAGCGTTTTGAAGCCATTTACCTTGGTTCTCATGAGAGATATCACAATTTTGATAACTGATAAAATGTTTATCATAAAATTTCACACATTTTATTAGTTTACAACTTTTTGATATCTATTACAGGAACGGAGAAAGCAGGGGCAAAGTAGAAGCGTTTATGATACAGCCAAGTTTGCGACTGAAGAGTCTCTTACTTTGAACTCACTTATCTCAATTCCTTTGAAAGATCAATGTTTTGTTAATAAAAAGATAATTGTCTTGAAATTTTACACATTTTATTAGTTTACAACTTTTTGATATCTATTATAGGAAGCAAGGTAAATGAAAGCAAAATTGACGACCAGGAAGCCCGCGCTTTTGTACGAAGCGAGCGGCTGCTTGCCTGCGGATCCTTTATTTTAATTTAATTTGTTTATTGATCAGGTGTAATAAAACATTAGAGGGCAGCACATGAAAGACTCAGAAAAAATGCCCCTCACGAGGCCGATCTGAGTAGGGAAGGGGAAACGGGATAATTTAGATATTTGACAAGGAAAGATGTAACCGGTAGAAGATGTAACCGGTAGATCCTTCAATTCAGTTTATCTCATGCCGCGTTAAAAGCTTGATTTCCAGGAGTAATTTCCTGGAAAAACGCTCTCCAAAGCTGCGATTGTTTTCCAGATTTACAGCAACAGTAAACTACTGTATCACTCGTTTTGGCTGTGTTCTTCCTGTTGATTCATGTCGATTTACGGCGGGTCTCGAAGCGGAGGCCTCTGGAAAACAATGACAGCTTTGGACAGCGTTTTTCCAGGAAATTACTCCTGGAAATCAACTTTGAAATCACTTCCCTTAATTAGATATTAAAAGTTTGTCAATTATTAAATTGTGAAACCTAAAATTTTGGGCTCTTTATGACAAGGGGGCCCATGGGAAAAGGGGTGGGGGGCCCAAGTAGAAAAATTATGCCTGAGTTGAAATTTACCAATTTTTTCAATTTTTGTGACTGTTCCTATTTCAATTTCGAACATTGAACATTTTTCATAATTTTTTGAAAATTTCAGTTTATGTCATTTTTTCACATTTTTTGTCTATTTTTTTGTTACTAAGCCTGAAAAAAAATCTAAAACTAGCCGAATAACTTCAAATTACACAGTTTCAATTATCAAAATAGTGTTGTTCATGCAAAAAACCGGCCTAAACTGAAATTTTTCAAAGTGACGCATTTTTGGGGAAACAAGCGCAAAGTACGAAATTGTCAAAGAAACATCCGGAAAACTTGAAAAAATTGGTAAATCTTAAAGGTGGAGGGACATGAAAAAAAATAATGTTCTCGAAATTCCGTTCAAAGATGCCCCTCGAGGAGTTGAACTTGTGAGGGCGATGATTGAGGGTGCGGCGCCGCTACCGACTGAGCTACGCGGGCAAAGAGAAAGCGCACGCCCGATTGCATTCATAAAGGCGAGGACGACAGCTGTACGCAGAGTGACATTAATCGTTGTACACCGTGACGGTAGAATGCATACTCTAGCTACAAAAAAACTACGAAAAATCTCCTGTCCCCCCACCTTTAACTTAGTCCACATTTTTCCACTTGGCCCCCCCCCCTTTTTTGCCGTGGGCCCCCCCCCCCTTTTCCCATGGGCCCCCTTGTCATAAAGAGCCAAATTTTGCACATTTTTGATAGCTTCTTTAGAGAGCGAGATAAATTGAAGAAAAATTGATGGTTGGGGAGCCTGCGCTCAGGGATGAAGGCGCAGAGAAGCTAACTGCTTTTGAGGTAATTTATTTCGGTCCTTTTGAAGCAAAAAAAAATCTTTCAACTGACAAAACGATCTTCATAAAATTCTACACATTTTGTTAGTTTATATCTAACTAGTTTACCACTTTTTGATATCGATTACAGAAAGTGAGATAAATTAGAGCACAATTGACGATTGTGGTGCCGCGCTCAAAAAGCATGACGCAAACTTTAAGCTCACGTATCTCGCTTTCTGTAAAAGATATCAAAGTTTTGTCAACTAATAAAATATGCAAAATTTAAAGAAAAACATTTCAGCAGTTGACAAAAATCTGATATCTCTTACAAGAAGCGAGATAATTGAGCTCAAATACATGGTCCTAAAAATCCCACCTGAATCGGATCCGTTGCATTTGTGTCTCGATGTGGGCAATCGTGTTGGATATAAATATATGGGTCGGGGGTGTTAATGGGACCAAAATCACTTGCACATCCAGTTACTCGGAAATTCCCATGGATATCACTCCAGGTTCGACCCATTAGGTCATCGGATTCCAGGGGAAGGGCTGGAAGCAGCTAGGCAGTTTGCAAAAATTTAGAGGTTAAAATTTTGAAAATTCAAAAATTCGAAAACTCAAAAATTCAAAAATTCAAAAATTCAAAAATTCAAAGATTCAAGAATTCAAAACTCAAAAATTCGAGAACTTAAAAAATTCAGAAACTCACAATCCTCATCCCAAAGATCAATATGGACCTTTTTGACAGCATGTGGATCAGTGGGACACTTTAAAACTCCGGTGGCCATAAGGCACTTGGTTTTGGAAGCCGCCAAATTGGAAAATGAGAGAATTAGAAGAGCATGGAGCACTTTTCTAGAAGACGTCATAATTCTAAGGGGGACAGAATGCGTGGTGGTAAGAAAAAGAAGAAGAATGTCTTTTCCCATGAGACCTCTTATCTTATCTTGCCATGTTCACTGGTCTATTTGCTCATTGGTGTCAGTTCTATGCACACAAATATTTGTACATAACACTATGTACATCATCTTTTTGAGAAATTATGTGGTTAATGAGCACAGGGACCAGAAATCTCTAATTAAAAATATTTTTATATTGGAAATTGTCTTTTACAAAAAAAAATTCAGGTTGCAGAACTTGAAAAAAAAGATCAACGGAAAAAATGTAAAGGATATTGAAGGACGCTTCTGAAACTCCAAAAACTGAAAGTTTCCAAAAATTTCCAGAAACCCTAAAATCCAAACTTTGAAAAAGTTCAGACTTTTCGGAAATCCAAAAAAAACTATTTTTTTTATTTCTGAAAAACGAAAAATTTAGAAAAAGTTTGAATTTTCCAGAAATCCAAAAACAAAGATTCCGAAAAATTTCGGAAAATTCAAAAAAAAATTGAAATCCTACAGTGAAAAAATATAAAAATTTCTTTTTTTTTTAAAATTATATGGTTAATGAGCCCAAGGACCAGAAATCTCTAATTTTTGAAAACATATTTTGAAATCCGTATGTCTAAAATTCTAAAATTTTAAAAGTTCACAATTTTATAGTACTCAAAAAAACCGAAAACTTACAAAATTATTAAATTTTTATTCAGAATTTCCAACAAAAATCTCTAGAATTCCTGAAATTCTGACTTTTTCTTAAAGGAGGACTCCGACCAAAAATTTTTATTGCATTAAAATGTGTTAAAATTTATCTATTTTCAGATTATTATTGCAAAAAAATTTTTCCAAAAATTCGAAAAAGTCCAAAATTCTGACCGTCTTGGTTCAAAAATTGTTTTCGAAGAAAAAAAAATCGGTCTTTAAATTCTGTCTGTTGGTCTGTCTGTTTGTCCAGATGTCTGCGTTGAATTTGTTGGATTTCTGTCATATTTTTTCACAATCTTTCTGTCATGTTTTTTCTCAATTAAAGACAGTATCAGAAAGTAAAAAAAAAAAAAAGAGAGAGAGAGAGAGAGAGAGAGAGAGAGAGAGAGAGAGAGAGAGAGCATTAGTATCAGATCTGGCTCCGCCTATGTACTACAATTCATTAACATTTTGCAGGCTCCCCGTTCAGCCGAATTGTCCATCGACGGCCAGATCACCGCCTTCTTCTCTATGCTCATTGCATGCTTCGAATTCCATGAGCTGCCGACCGGGAAATCGTTGTCCCTCTGCTTCGCGACTGCCTCAGCATTCGCCACTGTGATTGCCGGTTTTTTGGCCATGGACGAGGTAACGACACCTGTAGTAGTACGCCCCCTCTAATACAAAACCTCTCTTAAGAGGTAGCTCAGAAATTGTTTTTTGCTTGATTCACAGAGAAGCAGTAGAACATGGAAAATTCACACCATTTTTTTTTTTGCTACTCTGCTAATCAAGTAAAAAACCAAATTTTGTTACTTTGTATCACCTTAAGATACCTCTCCGAAAAAAAAAGTTTTTGGAAGAGTTTTTCAAAAGCATTGGAATGACAGTAACTCGAGACCTTCGCCCAAAACGTTTAAAAACAGAACGTCTTAAAAATGGTGAATAATTTGAGTTTTTTTCAGGCTCGCATTAACAACGAACGCCGTCCACACCAGGAATAATTGTCTTCTTCTTTATTGTTTTTTCTAATTTTTTCAGTACATTTTGGTATAAAAATATGTGGCTCAATTTCAAATGTATACCTTATTTTTGTTAGTTCATCCTTTGTCGGTTGATCCCTCTGCCTCCTATTGCTCGGTTCCCAGCTCCAACGTTTCTGAAAACAATGAAAAAGAAAGCACAAACTGGCGTTGAAAACTTACTCTTATTCTCATTTTTTCGGTTCCCTCGATTCCCCGGCTGGTCCAGTGGTGGAGCTTCTTGTAGTCGTCGTAGTCGTCGCTGGTGGTACTATAGACATCGTTGTTGTGGCTTTAGGCGCCGCTGGTCAGGAGATTTTTCGTAGTTTTTTTGTAGCTAGAGTATGCATTCTACCGTGACGGTGTACAACGCTTAATGTCACTCTGCGTACAGCTGTCGTCCTCGCCTTTATG
This sequence comes from Caenorhabditis briggsae, assembly GCF_000004555.2. Taxonomy (NCBI): domain Eukaryota; kingdom Metazoa; phylum Nematoda; class Chromadorea; order Rhabditida; family Rhabditidae; genus Caenorhabditis; species Caenorhabditis briggsae. Next base: position 12,955,115 of record NC_013490.2, on the reverse strand, counting down.
AATGCAATCGGGCGTGCGCTTTCTCTTTGCCCGCGTGGCTCAGTCGGTAGTGGCGCCGCACCCTCAATCATCGCCTTCACAAGTTCAACTCCTCGAGAGGCATCTTTGAACGGAATTTCGAGAAAATTATTTTTTTCATGTCTCCCCACCTTTAAGAGCGAATTTTCACTATAATTATCATTAATCTAGCCAAAAATTGTGCTCCGCTGGTTTCCATTTATAAAAAAGTGGAGATTAACTCGGATGATTATGGTTTTGAATCGTGTTGCCCTTTTCTGGGATACTAGTCACTTTGGGAAGCAACCATCCACCATTCACGAGGTTGGCACCGTCCCGGATCTCCAAATTCACGAAATCAGAGAGCAACATCATGACTTGCTCTTAGCCATGGTTCGACTTTCTCGAGCAAGATCTAACGTTATAGGATGAAATAGACGGCAACTACCTGCGACGCACGGCGACTTTTTTCTGCGGATCGTCTGAAAGCCTGCATCAAAGCCAAAGCATCTAACTCCGATCATGTACTCAAATATTTACAAATAGTTTCTAGTCTCCCGAAAATAGCCAAAAATCAAGTGAAAAAGGGGTTTTTGTTTATGTTATTGCCGGTCCTGCATCCCATGCTTTTTTATTCATTTCAAAACGATGAAATCCTGAGAAAATCCATATAGGATCAACTCGTGCCAAACATGAGTATTCCCATATCCTCGAGATTGAAGGACCCTCATGAAGTCATTCGAGAAAATTTCCTTTTCAATGTCAACACCTCTGTGACCTTCCTAACCCGCCTACTACAGATGCTCTGCTCTTTTCTGTGCAGGTTTTCAACAGTCATCCCCTTTTTTAGCATCAACTTCTTGAAAGTTTCAAAATCATGCAGACGCCTCTCAACCATCAAGAAACATTCTGAAGTTCGGGTCGTTTTCAAGGGTTGCACCTATATGACATTTGGAAACGGTCACTGCTGCGATGAGCCGCTGGGATGTATCGATTGCGGCTTTGAATACAGGTTGTATGTTTTGAAGAAATTCTATTTAGATGCCAGAAGTGTGATGAGAGATGAAATTCATTATGTAACGTTGGATATGGACGATTTCAAAGGACGATGCAGAGAAATTGTGGCCTGGTTAAAATCGTGTTGCCCGGAAGTTTTAGATTTGGCTGTTTACGGAAAGAATCCAGGACAAGAAGAATTGCAATACGTATTGGATACTTTGAAGTTCACAAACAGTTCATACTTCTACCTCGACACAATTGAAGACCTTCCACTGGAAATTCCCACAACAATTGAAAGATTACGTATCCATAATAGATCATGGATTACGTTGGGTTATGTAATGCATTCAAAAATGAGCGGATTGGCGTTTAATGGCACAAATCTGACAAATCAAGACATAAATGTATTTTATAAGAGTTGGATAGAAATGAAATCTCACCAAAACTTGGAATTTTTCGAAATAAATCTAATGAATCCAGAAGACTTTGTTGCGGTTGGTCTGAAAGATATCCCATATGAAATAGGATCACCAATAGATGAACCGTAAGTTTGAAAATATCATTCAATATTAAAATATGAATTTTCATTTTCCGTGACTATATTGCAATGGAAGGAAGCTTCGAGGTAACACGGAAAGATGGACACGAAGCGTCAATTTGTGTTTATGATGGACCGAATGGAGTCGTTGCTTGTATGCTTGCCTGACAAGACTAAGATTTGTAAAACAATCCAATTTCTATTGCATTATATTGGATTCAATCATTTAATATGATAATGTTGTTTGTTTATTGCATCTCCAGATGCGATAAACAAATTCCCTTTCTCCTATTAACACGTACTAAATTCTGATTTTTAAAACACACACAACTTGAGATTAAATGAATATTGGCATAAATCTGCCGACCCATAAAAAAATTACAAATGAAAATTCGTCTGCTGATAATTAGATAGACCGTTTATCGAAGAACCGATACAGTAATCCTCGCAATGAGCGCGAGTTTTGAAATTGTTCGCAGATGACGGACGTTCGGGATTCCATTTGAACTCAATGCAACTGACACCGTCGAATCCCCATCTGGATAGGTATCCGTCGTCTGGATGGTCGAAAATCGGATGATCACAGGTTTTTGCTGGAAATTAGAAATGGTTTTGATTTTTCAGATTTTTCATGACGTTAGTCTTTTTTGTTATTAAATTTCTGACATTTTGATACTAATTTCGACTTGATTCGAGCAAGTTTGAAATTTGGCGTCTTCTGAATTCAGAATAATCTGTATTTTTAAACTTGGGCAATATGGGTATCAAAAAGACGGAAATTTCTAGTGAAACAATTCTAACGTCATGAAATTTCTTGAAAATTATTTTGAAGGTTGTTTTTCAAATTTGAATTTTGCTAAAATCCAGAATTCAGACCTGGATGTCCTCAAAATTGTTTTTATTAAGTTTTCATGACGTTAGTCTTTTTTGTTATTAAATTTTTGATGTTTTGATAGTAATATCGACTTTGTTCGAGCAAGTTTGAAATTTGACGTCTTCTGAATTCAGAATTCCCCTAAACTTCAAAACTATGGCAATGTGGGTATCAAAATTACAGAAATTTCACGAGAAACGTTTCTAACGTTATGAAATTTCTTGAAAATTTTTTGGAAGAAAGTAAGGAGACGTTCTCACCTCGATCCGGACAACAAACTCCATCCAACGCTCCTAAAATCGAAAGCCCTTGAATACATTCGAATCCTTCTGGACAGGAATCTGGCTTCTTTTTACTGGAGCACTTCACAGGTTCCCCATCTTTTCGATACATCACTTGATATCCGGCACCTTCTGGAGTGGGGCACGTCAACGGTGGACCAGAATTTCCGACTTTTATGGAAAATGGTGACGTTAGAAAGAATTCTCATAAAATTTCCGTCATTTTGATACCCATATTGCCCTATATCCAAAATTTTGAGGATTCTGAATTCAAAAGACGTCAAAACACGAATCTTTTCAAATATGGTCAATATGGGTATCAAAACGACGGGAATTTTACGGCGAACAAGGTTTACTGTGTTATTTTGCTCAAAAGAGATTCTGGAAATTCCTCAATCAAATTTTAAGAAAAAAAACTAACTTGCATCATTGGTCGCGAGACAAACCCATTCTCTAGAAGCACTCTTTTTTCGAATCGTATTCTCCGGACAACGACATCTGCCACGTACACAAATCGCATCTGGCCATTTAGAATCACATTCCTCATTTGATTCGCATTTCTGTGAAATATCGCTCTATTGATAATTTTTTAAAACTTCTTTTTTCCGTTTTTATGAAATTTGGTGACGTCTAAACTGCTTGTCTTGAAATTTCCGTCATTTTGATACCCGTATTGCCTAGGTTTTGAAATTTTCGGGGGTACTCTGAATTCAGAAAACGTCAGTTTTCAAACTTTAGAACCGTTTCTAGCAATATTCACGTCGTTAGATGCGTTTATTGTAATTTTTCCGTCACTTTGATACGAAATTCGACCTGATTCGATAACATTCAATTTTTGACGTCTTCTGAATTCAGAATTCACCAAAATTTCGAAACTATGGCAATATGGGTATCAAAATGACGGAAATTTCATGAGAAATCTTTCTAACGTCATAAACTTAAATAAAAATTATTCTGAAGGTTTTTTTTCTCAAGTTGGAATTTTGCGAAAATCCAGAATTCGCAATCAGATTTAGAAACTTCTGGATTTCTTCAAAATTTTTTCCAGAAAATTTGTCGTCGTCAAAGTTGTTTTTCACAATATTTGAAACATTTTAACATCAATTTCGAGAAGATTCGAGCAAATTTGAAATTTGACGTCTTCTAAATTCAGAATTCCTAAATTTTGGGATATAGGGCAATATGGGTATCAAAATGACCGAAATTTAATGAAAAATCCTTCTAACGTCATCATTTTTCATGGAAATTCAACTTTAGAAAGTTACCTCCGAAAAAACGATATTGGTTGTTAACATAAGAAGAATGAATAGGTGGTACATTTTTTGAATCTGAAAAAACAAATTTTGAGCGCTAAATTCAAAAATTTGAGAAAAATGCAATAATAAAAAAGATAAAGAGATATCAAATGATCGATAACTGTTAGAAAGTGAGAAAAAAAAGGAAAAGGAAAAGAAGAAAAAGAAGAAAAAGTGTAACAAACTGGATAAGGAAGTGATTAACAAGAAAAAGCAGATAAGAAGAAGAAAAAGAAGCGATAAAAAGAAGGAGAGAAAAAAGTACACACAGTTTGTATGGTTTAACACGCTCCAGGTGCATAGGAACCAAAAATCGGAGATTTCAAACAGTTCAATGCCCTTTTTGAAGGCTTCAACGCAATTTTAAATATTGAAACTATGTTTTTTGAATTTCCCATAAAATTTTCTTTCAAACAATACCCATATTGCCTATATTCGATGAGATTCGAAATTTGACATCTTCTGATTTCAGAATCCACGAAAATTTGAAAATAGGGCAATATGGATATCAAAAAGACGGAAATTTCATGGCAAACACATTTAACGCAGTGATAATGCTAGAAAATGCTTCTGGTGCGATTTAGAAGACGTCAAAGTTTTGAAACCTAATCTAAGATTATGGGAATTAGAAGACGTCGTTTTCAAACTTCAAAATCATTTTCAGCAAAATCCGCCTCGTAAAAAGTTTTTTTTTTCTGTGTTTTTTCTGTTATTTTGATACCAAGATCAACCGAACCCGAGAAATTTGAAATTTGACGTCTTCTGAATTCAGAATTCTTGAAAGTTTGGATATAGGGCAATATGGGTGTCGAAATGACGGAAATTACATGAGAATAACGATAAAAACAAAAAAAATTAGCTAAAAATGATTCAGACGCGATTCATAAGCAATCCTCAAAACCTAAAAAAAAAGAAAAAAAGAATGGGCCGAACCGGGGATTGAACCCGGGACCTCTCGCACCCAAAGCGAGAATCATACCACTAGACCATTCGGCCACATTTTGGAACAAGAGAGGAGGGCGTACACATATGAGCGCGGCGCCGACCCGCTTCTCCTCTCTTGGGGGAGTCTTCTCGGGAAAAAAAAGAAATACACACTAGAATCTTCTTTTTCGGATATCCATAGAAATTTCGAGATTCTTCAGCTAAATAAGCCTGACGTGGATGTATCTATACGTATCTAAGTGTCGCTATGTGCCACCATTGGAAACCGGCTCGCCGAGTCCTCTCCGAGTCCCTTCATTTTCATTCAAGCCTTCTTTTTTTCCTCTTTTCTCATTTTAAAATTAAAACTGAGCAAATTTTTTTTCAGTAGCTTGGGTTGAAAATGGCTGTAAATCAGTCGATAATGTTCAAAGGCGGTCTACCGGCGGACTGCACGTGTCCGATTTGTGAGCAAGCGTTGAGAGAGCCGATGCTGCTCAATTGTGAGCATCACTATTGCAAACAGTGCTTTGAGAAGGAGGATAGGTGAGGAAATATGATTTTCTAGACAAAAATAAGTTTAAAAAAGCTTAAAAGGCTGAAAAATCAGTTTAAATAGACCAAAAATCAGGCAAATACTTCAAAATTTGGCTGAATTTCGATAATAACCATAGTAGTGCTTTGCCGCTAATTATCTCGGTTCCTAAAATAGGTATCAAAAAGTTGTTAACTAACAAAATGTTAAAAATGTTAAGCTCTACATTTTAATAGTTAACAATTTTAAACTAGCTTTTTTAGTTTTTGAGATAAACGCGCTCTAATGCAAACAGCTCCTAGGCTTGCTGTAATGTGGGGGGGGGGAGGGTGCATTTTCTTTGAGCGCGTGTATATCAAAACCTACTAAAGCTAGGTTTATTTTGTTATCTATTAAAATATGCAAAATTTTTTAAGCCATATTTTTGTCCTTTAAGATTTTTATCTAGCTCTTTTAGTTTTTGAGATAAACGCGCTGTAATCAACCATCCCTCAGTTCATCGCAAAGGATGCGCTTTCTTTGAGCGCGTATCTCTCAAATGCTACAAAAGCTAGAAAAATTTGGTTAATTATTGAAATATGTAAAATTTTATGCTCTACATTTTTGTTTTTTACATAATTTTGATAACTTTCACGAGAATTGAGATAATTAAAAAATACGGTAGACTGTATCTTTTCCTACCAGCCTAGCTAGTTTTATAGGATAAATTCAGCCATATACGGGAAATAATAAATGTAAAAAAAGAGAAAAACCTTTATTCTCCGTCTTCAGTCCCATTTTATATTCTCCCATTTTTCCTCTCATTAAATATTCCAGAGCACCGGAATGCGCGCTCTGTCAGACCATCATCCAATCGGAGCTGTGCAAACACGATCGTGCCAAACATAAGCAGGTGAGAAGATATTGAATTTACATGTTTTTTGAATTCTATGTTTTCTTCTCTTTTTTTTATTAGAAAAAATGCAAAAAAATGGGGGAAATTGAAGCGCTAGTGGCTTGGAGAGAAGAAGCAGGGTGGTTTGCATTAGAGCGCGTTTATCTCAAGAACCAAGAAAGCTATCAAAAATTTGTCAACTGTAAAAATGTAGAGCTTAAAATTTTACATATTTTAATAATTAAAACAATTTTAGTAACTGCTAAGATTATTGAGATATATGCACTCAAATAGAGTGTACCAACCAGACCTCCAGGAGAAGGACGCGCGCGCGCTGCCTGCTCAGCGCGCTATGTTTAAACGCGCTTATCTTAAGAACCAGACAAGCTACTAAAAATTTGTAAATTACAAAACTGTAGACAATTAAATTTTACACATTTTTGTTGTTAACACTATTTTTATAGTGTCACTGGTTCTTGAGATATATGCGCGCAAACATAGCGTACCTACCAGACCTATGAGGAGGCCGTGCGCTCAGTCCTCTCAGCGGGTTATGTTTAAACGCGCTTGTCTCAAAAACTAAAAAGCCACTCAAATTGGGTTAACTACAAAAATATAAAACATATAATTTCGATGTTTTAATATTTTACACAATTTTTGTAGCTTTCACGGTTTTCGAGATATACGCGCGCAAAGAGAGCGTACCTACGACATCTCCGGGAAAACGCGCGCTTACCTATGCTATGTTTAAATGCGCTTATCTTAAGAACCCGATAAGCTACTATTAGGTTGTTCAATAAATAGTGGTCACTTTTTTTCAATTCGCATTTTATTCAAGGAAAACAAAAATTAATAAGAAATGTATTCTCCATTGGAGTTGATAACTTCTTGCCAGCGCATTGGAAGTTGAGCAATTCCATTTGCGACTAGAACTCTGGCGACTTGGAGGCAAAAAAGTGATCCAAAAACTTCTCGACATCCTTGCGATCATTGAATTTTTCACCGGAAAGATGGTTCTGGAGAGAACGGAAAAGGTGATAATCAGTGGGTGCCAGGTCCGGAGAATACGGTGGATGAGGAAGAACTTTGATTCCGAGGGACTGGAGCTTACTGCGGGTCTTCAAAGATGTGTGTGGTTTGGCGTTGTCGTGCAAAAGTATAATCTTCGAGCTTCTCGGGCGGTGAGAGCGGTAAGCATGAAGTACATTATCCATTTGAGAACAGTAGACATCAGAGTTAATAGTAGTGGAGTCCGGAAGGAGCTCGCGGTAAATCACTCCCACCAAATCGAAAGCATTTTTTTTTTTCGTGAAGTTCTCCTTTTGGGTCCGATTCTGCTGCTTCTCCTGCAGGGACCCACTGGCGCTTTCTGGTATGGTTGACATACAGTACCCACTTCTCATCTCTAGTAATTATCTACTTAATACAGTCCGTCGTCGGCTCCCTGGTGAGTAGTGAAAGTGACAGGTCACATCGAAGTTTTTTCTGAAAATCGGTCAACAGGTGTGGGATAATTTGACCGAATTTCGGAACTCTCCCCATTCGATGAAGGTCATTGGAAACGGTTCTATGTGGATGGTGGACTGTCAAAGATACTTCCCGTAAAGGAGCCCGGGGCTCTTCCTCCAGTGTCATTGAAATATCGTCGTCGATATTGAGACGAGGCCTTCCGGGGCTCGGTTTTTTTCCAGATTATAATTCCCTTCCTCGAATCTTTTGAACCAAAACTTAATCGTGGTTCGAGGGACGGTGTCTGCGCCTAACACTTCACACATTGTTCGCCGAGCTTCGTTGCTCGAGTGACCCTGGAGAAACATGAACAAAAACACTCCTCTGAGTGCATGATGATCATCGAGTAAATTCTCGGTCATTGTAGCAATTACCTGAAAGTTTTAATGATGTAATAAACATGCAATATGTGACACATGAAAATATTAAAACAAAAATGAAAAAAATCGATAATCGAAAAAGTAGCGGTAAAGCGAAGTCAAACTGACCACTATTTATTGAACAACCTAATAAAAATTTGTAAACTACAAAACTGTAGACAATTAAATTTTACACATTTTAGTTGTGAACACAATTTCAGCAGCTTTTATGGGTTTTGAGATAAATGCGCTCAAACAATGCGCGTGTTGTTCAGTGTTTGCGGACATAGCGTCTACATTCTCTGCCTTATATCACTAGAACTATAAGAGCTAGCAATATTTTGATAACTAACAAATTATGCGAAATTTTTTAAGCTATATTTTTGTAATTTATAACAATACAGTAGTGTTTCTAGTTTTCGACATAAACGCGCACTAATGTAAAGCCCGCTCTATTTGAGCGCATATATCTTGAAAACTGTTGAAGCGAGCAAAATTGTGTCAACTACCGAAATATGTAAAATGTTATGTTCTACATTTTTGTAGTTAACAAATGTATTGTAGCCAATCTAGATAAACGCATTTAAACAAATCCAACTTTCAGATCCTCTCCCTTCCAGTGGTTTGCACTTTCGAATCATCCGGATGTCAATGGTCGGGACAATTGGGCACTCTTCATGATCATCTCACAGAGTGCACATTCAAATCCTCACTAAAATGTGAGAAATGTGGAAGACAATTCGCCAAGGCGGATTTGGATCGTCATCGCGAGAAATGTGAACTGAATCGAGCGATGTGTTCCTACTGTAACAAGACAATCAGGGATTCTGACTTGGAGAGACATTTGAAAACATGTCCAGAGGTTATTATCAGTTGTCCGTTTCAATGTGGATTGTCGGATAGGCCAAGACATGAGGTACTGTACTTGTGCTACTCCGATTTTTTAAATTTCTGATTTTCCAGATCGAAGCTCACCGTCCCCAATGCCCCAATGTCGACAATGTTTGCCCATTTGTCCCCTATGGATGCACATTTGCAGGTAAAATTTGCATCTGTCTGTTTATAGATTTATCCGGATGTCTGGATCTCTCTCAGGTGGCAAAGAATCAATTCAACAACATCTCAGCGACGAACCAGTCCGCCATCTTATGTATCTTTGTGATGAGATCACTGACTTGAAGGTTAGCTCGGAAACTAGACTAGCTAGTAAAAAGTTGTTAACTACGAAATTGTAAAGCATAAAATCTCACATAATTAAGTAATTAGCACAACTTTTGTAGCTTTGCAGTTATGGAGATATATGCGCTCAAAAGAAGGGCGCTCAGCCCGCACCTCCGCAATGAGCCAAGGGACGGTTCATTAGAGCGCGTTTATCTCAAAAACTAGATTAGCTAATAAAAGCGTGTTAACTACAAAAATGTAGAACATAAAATTTTACATATTTCAATAGTTGACACAATTTTCATAACTTTTTTGGTTGTTGAGATATATGAGCTCAAAGATAGCGTTCTCGTACACCTTTCTGAAGAGGAGAGGGACGGTTCGCTTTAGAGCGCGTTTATCTCGAAAACTACATTAGCTAGTAGTAAATTGGAAATTACAAAAATGTAGCTCATAAAATTTTACACATTTTATCAATTTTCATCTTTTTGATAGCGTTACTGGTTTTTGAGATACATGCGCTCAAAGGGGGGGGGGTGCCTCTTACCCGAGTAGTATACCTCCTTTTGCGCGGAGGGGGACGGGTTGCATTAGAGTGTGTTTATCTCAAAAACTAAATTAGCTATCAAAAATGTGTTTACAACAAAAATGTAGCTCTGGAAATTTGACACATTTTATCAACTCACATCTTTTTGATAGCGTTGCTGGTTTTTGAGATGCATGCGCTCAAAGAAAAGGCGGTCAGGGAGCGCACCACTTACCATATCCCTTTGAAGAGGAGGAGGACGGTTTGCATCAGAGCGCGTTTATTTCAAAAACTAAACTAGCTATTGAAAACTTGTTAACTACAAAAATGTAGTTCTACAAATTTCAAACATTTTATTAGTTAAAAACTTTTTGATAGCTTTACTGGTTTTTGAGGTAAACGCGCTCAAAGACAGCGCACCCAGCCCGCACCTCTTCAACGAGCCAAGGGACGGTTCATTAGAGCGCGTTTATTCAAAAAACCAAATTAGCTACTTAAAATGTGTTAACTGCAAAAACATAGCTTTGAAAATTTCGCACATTTTGTTAGTTGACAATTTTTTGATAGCGCTGCTGGTTTTTGAGATAAACGCATTGTTCGCTGGAGCGCGATTTGCCCAAAAAAAATTATGTTCTATTTTTGTTGTTTTTAGGGAACCTACGAACTGATGGAACGCGACATGGTCTCTTTCAACGATCGCCAGTCTCGTATTCTATCGGCTGTAAGATCATTCTATAATATTCTAGCGGGAATTCAAAAAAAATTCCAGGCAGACACTTGCACTGAAATGTTCGGTCCTCAATTGATCTGGAAAATCGATAAGCTTCAGCAACGGACCAACGAGGCGAAGGTAAATACGCTCTATTTGAATTCGAAATAATTTTTGAAAAATTTTAGTCTGGAGCAGACACAACAATCTTCTCGAATCCATTCATGTCGCATAGATTTGGGTATAAGATGATGGCGTGTGCATGTCTTTTTGGAGATGGAACAAGTATGGACACACAGACACACAGACAGATTTTTGGCAATTTTCAGGCGCCGGAAAGTCGATTTCCCTCTATGTCCTTCTTTTGAAGGGGGAATTCGACCCGACTTTGGAGTGGCCATTCAATCGAACCATCAAAATATCGCTTCTAGATCAGGTGGGAGCAATTTTCAGCCAAAATGACGTCGTTAAATGTGTTTGGCTCGAAAATTCCGTCAATATGATACCCATATTGCCATAGTTTTAAAATTTTCGTGTATTCTGAATTCAGAAGACGTCAAAATTCCAACGTGCTCAAATCGAGTCGAAATTAATATTAAAATGATGGAAATTTCTTGAAAAATAGCTTTAATGACGAAAAAATTCCTAGAAACAATTTGGAAGGCATCCAGAATTTTCTAAACCTGAATTCCAGATTTTCGCATAATTCCAACTTGCTTCATAATAGTTTTCAAGAAATTTCATGACGTTAAAAATATTTCTCATAGAATTCCCGTCCATTTGATACCCATATCGCCATGGTTTCGAAATTTCGGGGTATTCTGAATTCAGAAGACGTCAAATTTCTAAATTGCTCGAATCGAGGCTAAATTAGTGTCAAAATGTCAGAAATTTGAAGATAAAAAAGATTAACGACATGAAAATTCTAGAAAATCCGAGTTCTGAAACTTAAGAAGACATTAAATTTTCATTCAGAATCCCCGTCCCGAGGATCGTGTCAACATCACCTACGTCATTGATCCGCGCAAGTTGAAAGCCAACGAAAAGTTCTTGGCTCGGCCACGTGGCGAGCGAAACGCCGCGTTTGGATCGCAATCGTTCTGCTCGTTGGCGATTTTGCAGAATTATGTGAAGGTACAGTATTCTGAATATATCTTTTAGAATTAATTTTCATGACTGGAAACTTTCTTTTTTTTTGAATTGAGCAAGTCAAGCCGGTTCGAATAAGTATAATCACGACCTATCTAGCTAAAAAATGGTTTTTCAGGGTACTGTAGCCGATTTAAAGGCGCATGTTGTCCCTTGAAAACCAAAATCGAGCAAACTAGGTCATGAGTATACTCATTTTAAAGCGCTCGTTGATTTGAACAAGAATATAACAAGGAAAACTGACAAATGTGTTATTTAAACTAGTTTAGAATGAAACAATCTATTTAAGAACCGAATCTTACAGTATTCGGCCTTTATCTCGGCTAGAACATATTGTAAATGCCTAAAATCTATTTTTCTAAAATCAGCAATTTAAGCCGGTTTGAATGAGCATAATCATGACCTATCTAGCTAAAAAATGGTTTTTCAGGGTACTGTAGCCGATTTAAAGGCGCATGGGGTCCCTTAAAAATCAAAACAAAGCAAAATAGGGCATGAGTATACTCATTTTAAAGCTCTCGTTGAGCCCAACAAAAATATAATAGCAAAAATGAGCAAATCCCTAATTTAAACCAATTTCAGGACGATACAATCTACGTTCGAATCGATGTGGATCGTTGCGAGACCCTTCCAGTGTCTCTGAAGACTCGAAATGAGAAGGAAAGGAAGCAAATGATGGATTCGATTCGTCTGAAGACTCCAGATGTCCGTGCAATTCATCAAGTCCGTCCGGTCACCGGACAGTCTCAGGCGGTCTCTGGAGATCTTAGAGTCTAGTACCTTTTTTGGGGATTACTGTAGAGAATTTTTATTTTTGGGAAGCAGATTTCTGGGTTTTTGTTTCAGTTTTTAGAACAGCTTTTGGACGACATGGGTACAGTATGGTGTTAGAATCGCTTGTTTTGGGGACTGACCACTTCGCAACCGGACATTTCGCAACCAGACGTTCTAGAACCTCAAGTTTCAGCAAACTAGAGCATGATTATACTCATTTTAAAGCTCTTATTGAGAAAAACAAGAATATAATGACAAACATTACTAAATTCCTTTTTGAAAAATAAGAGATCCTATTTAAGATTTAGCAGCATTATGCTAAAGTACAGTAATCTGAAATTATCTCTGCTAGAAAGATTTTTAAGATTTAAAACTTAGTTTTCTTAACTCAGCAAATCAAGCCGGTTCGAATGAGTATACTCTTGACCTATCTATGACCAAAATTAATTCTCGGGTACTGTAGCCAATTTAAAGGCGCATAGGCCTTTTGAAGCAAAGTAGGTCATGAATATACTCATTTTGAAGCTCTCATTGAACCAAACAAGAATATCGACATAGTTCTAGAACGTCTGGTTGTGAAATGTCTCTTTTGGGGCTTTATTTGGGCGTAGAATCTTTTTTGTTGAAATTTTGGGATTTTTTGGGGCTTGTACCGGTACGTTTTTTTTCCAGGAAATAAAACTTGGAGCTGGGAACTTTTTTTTATTATTAGAAAATTGTAGAATTTCCAGCATCTGGTGAATGGTCCTGTGGGGTGAACCTTCTTGTTCTCTGTCTGAAAAATTTTTTTGAAATCAGATTTTGAGTGTTCACTATGTACCTCATACTAGAAGAGGTTCGGCGACCATTTGTTTGCGAAGAATAGAACGTATTTATTACTTATACGGGAAATAAATTTTTAAATAAAAAAATCGGAAACGAAAAAAATGTAAAAATACCGATAAGGCAATTTTAAGGCTGAGGATCAAACTGTTGGCTGAGGATCAAACGTTTGAACCATGGGCAGCCAAATACGAATTTTCCTGCGTTTCGCAATCTTTTTTTTTCTTTTTTTTTTCTTTTTTTTTTGAGGAAATTCTCTATTTTCAGCTGGAATATATTATGGTCAAGAATTTTCGGAATTATTTGTGGAATTGTTCCGAAGCTTTTTTTTTCGGAAAATTCAACACAAAACCAACACAAAATCGAAGAACGATACATCAAAATTGAAGTCGAAATTGAAGCAGTTCGATTTGCTTTTGCGTTATCGAATGGTGCAAAAAAGTTACAGTATTCAAAAATTATCCTCGCTAGAATTGATTTTTCAGACTTGTCATCTAGTTTACTACATTCAGTGTAGTATGACGCTTCGAATGAGTATACTGATGACCTATTTTGAACGAATTTCAGATTTGGGGTACTGCCGCCAATTTAAAGGCGCGTTGTAAATCGAAATGAGCCAAACATAGGTCATGAGTGTACTCATTTTAAAGCTCTCGTTGAACCGAAAAATGTCGGTTCTAGAAAGTCTGGTTGCGAAATATACGTATCTCCTGTAAACAAAACTTTTGGAGCTGGGAGTTTTTTAAAATTTATTTTCCAGAAAAAAAGCTCAATGAATTTTTCCACAAGTTTTGACTTGTCCATCGTCTTGAATCCATGCGGTTCCCGCCCAGACTGGCTTATTTTTTAGCTCCTTCGGGAAACATCGTTGAATATGAACACCATCGTCACCGCATCTGTATTCCACGTCTCCTGGAAAATTTTGGAAGTTCTAGAATTTTTTTGAAAATTCAAACTTCCTCACCTTCCCGCCAAACTGCATACTTTTTGATATGTCGACTCTCGTCGTGAATATCGTCGTTTGTTGTGCCATTGAAGCAACCTGGAGACTTTCAGATGGATTTTTCAATTTTGATATGAATATTCTTACTCAGCATGTTCTTAGCTTTCAAATGAGTTTACTCATGACCTACTTTTCTCAATCTTTTTTTTTCGTTACCTCCTGCGCCTTTAAACTAGCTACAGTACCCCCAAAACTGAATTTTGCTCGAAGTAGGTCATGCGTATACTTATTTTGATGCTCTTGTCACGCTAAGCACGATTTTTCAGTTTTTTAATCAAGAATCTGAAAACCTAGGCGCCGAAATTTCAATTTTCAGTTCTGGGACTGTTGAAAGCCAAAAATTGAAATTTCGGGGTCAAATTTGAACTTTCCCCGTTTTTCATCATGATATTCTTGCTCATCTTGTTGTCCGCTTCCAAATGAGTATAATTATGACCTACTTTTCTCAATTTTCATTTTGTTTCGTAACCTCCTGCGCCTTTAAACTAGCTACAGTACCCCTAAAACTGAAATTTGCTCAAAGTAGGGCATGAGTATACTCATTTTGATGCTCTTTACATGCTGAGCACTGATATCTAATTTTTGAGTAGAAATCTGAAAACATTAGCGCCAAATTTTCCAGTTTTCGATTTTACAACTTTTGAAAATCTAAATTTGGAACTTCTTGCCAAATTTAAATTTTCCGCGTTTTTCATATCATTATTCTTACTCAGCATGTTGTCAGCTTTCAAATGAATATACTCATGACCTACTTTTCTCTGTTTTCATTTTTCGTTATCTTCTGTGCCTTTAAACTAGCTACAGTAACACGGAAACTAAACTAAGCTCAAAGTAGGTCATGCGTATACTCATTTTAATGCTCTTGACATGCTGAGCACGAATATCTAATTTTTAGGTACAAAACTTTCATTAAAAAAAGTTTTAGACCCAAAAAATGAATAAAAGCCATACCCTTTGGCTCAATTCTTGCCATCAACTGGTTGGGTTGTATTCTACAGTACTTCAAACTTTGATTTCCAATTATAAAATATCCATCCTTAACAATATCTCCATTTACATCGACACATCCTTTGAATCTTCTAGAAATACAACAAATCGCGAATCGATCCTTGAAGATATCATCGGAAAAATCGGCAAATGTTGGGCAGGAATTTGTATTCAAGTTCTCTGCCACCTCGTGCGCACATGTGTATTCATATCCCTGTTCCACATAGGTTTTCGAGCCGACATCCAGTAAATGACCACTGTCTGTCACACATTTTAGGGTCTGGAAATTTTAAGAATGATTTTTGTGTTTTTAGATGTTGATATTTGTGCTCAGCTAGTTAAGACGGTTAAAATGAGTATACTCATGGCCCACTTTGAGCGAATTTCAGTTTCCGGGGTACTGTAGGTAGTTAAAAGGCGCAGGAGGTAACGAAAAATGAAAATAGAGAAATGTAGGTCATGATTATACTCATTTGAAAGCTAATAACAAGGTGAGTAAGAATATTTATATGAAAAACGCGGGAAATTCAAATGTAGCCCCGAAATTCGAACTTCGGATTTTCAATAATCGGAAAAACGAAAATTGGAATTTCGACTCTTTCTCGGAAAAGTTTTTCATTAAAAAACAGAATATTCTTGCTCAGCGCGTCAACAGCTTTAAAATGAGTATACTCATGACCTAGTTTCCTCAAAGTCAGTTTTAGAGGTACTGTATGTAGTTTAAAGGCGCAGGAGGTCCCTAGAAAATCAAAATGAAGCAAACTAGGTCATGATTATACTCATTCGGAAGCTGAAAGCTTGCTGAGTAAGAATATGCGTATCAGAAAAATGACTAACTAAAATTTAGAGCCGAAAATTCAATTTTAGATCAATTTTAGATTTTCAAAAGTCATACAATCGAAAACTAGGGTTCCAGCGCTTTTTCAAACTAGATTTTTGATCTAAAACCTGAGTGTTCTTGCTCAACGTTTCATGAGCTTCAAAATGAGTATAATCATGACCAATTTTGAGCGAGTTTCAGTTTCCGGGGTACTGTAGGTAATTTAAAGGCGCAGGAGGTTCCGAAAGATGAAAAATGAGGAAAGTAGGTCAGAGTATATTCATTTGAAAGCTGAGAGCTAGCTGAGTGAAAATATGGGTATCAGGAAAATGACTATAGAGCCGGAAATCCAATTTTAGATCCATTTTAGAATTTCAAAATTCATAAAATCGAAAACTGGAGTTCGAGCGCTTTCTCAAACTAGATTTTTGATTCGAAACTTAAATATTCTTACTCAGCGTGCTAAGAGCTTTAAAATGAGTATACTCATGACCTAGTTACCTCAAAGTTCGATTTTGGAGTACTGTAGCTAGTTTAAAGGCGCATTAGTGCCTCAGGAACTAAAATGAACCAAACTAGGTCATGAGTATACTCATTCGAACCGCCGAGCTATGGGAAATACGAAAATCAATGTTAGTTTAGACAGAATTTCCGAATAGTTCGAAAAAATCAACAATACCTGAATTTTTCCACCTCTACATGTCACCAAAAAGTGATTATTACGAATCCATTTGTCGCCAGATGCATAAATGACACCGTTATCATCACATTGTGCAAGAATAGAATGGAAAAGAGTGTAGAAGATTAGGAGACGCAGAGAAAAGGTCATCAGAAGGAGGGAAGACTAATAAAATGAAGTTTAGAGTAAAGGGGGAGAAATGGGGGGAGCACAAAGTGACCTGGGTCGGGAATAGTGTAACAAGAGGTTAGAGATAAGAGATTTAGAGTTATTTAGGTTGTGTGAAAGATTTTAAAATTTAAATTGAACGTTTCAAGAGTCTCATAGCTTCAAAAGCTTGAAATTCGAAATACAAGATTTTCGGTTCCATATCTCGAGTTTTACAATTGCTAGAAGCTTGATTTTTATTTAAAAATGTTGGAAATTTTGTGCTCTTTATTTTTGTAGTTTTTAGTATTCTGATAGCTACTGTAGTTTTCGAGATATGCGCCTTTAAAGTAGTACTTTCTCTGCATCCCCACAAGAGGCGCTCATGTTTAAAGGCGCATAACTCCAAAACTTTAATAGGTATTAAATTACTACAAACTACAAAAATGGAGCACATAAAATTTTACACATTTTGGTACAAAAATTTTATTATTGACTTTTTACTCGAGATATGAAAAATTCAAAAAAATTTTTTTTTTTCAAAATTTTTTATAATTTTTTTATCTCGAGTTATACAATTGCTAACAACATGATTTTTGTATGAAAATGTTGGAAATTTTGTGCTCTTAATTTTGTAGTTTGTAGTATTTTGATAATTACCCTAGTTTTTGAGATATGTGCCTTTAAACTACGCGCACTCCTTAAGTGCGTCTCCGAAAAATAATTGCATCATTTAAAGGCGCATATCTCAAAAACTACGGTAGCTATCAAAATTTGATATACTACAAAAATGAAAAACATAAAAGTGCCTACATTTCAGTCAAAAAATGTATATTCTAGCTGTTTTAGAAATAGAGATATACTACTTTTGGAAATAATTTTAAAAAACATTTTTTGTTATTTTTAAATTTTCATATCTCAAGTTCTACAATTGCTAGAAGCTTGAATTTTATACCAAAATGTTGGAAATTTTATACTCTTTATTTTTGTAGTTTGTAATATTTTGTCAGCTACTATAGTTTTTGAGTTATGCGTCTTTAAAGTAAGCGCGCCCCTCCCCCTTGCATCGCTAACAGAGGCGAGAATTTTTGGGCGCATAGCTAAAAAACTACAGTAGCTATCAAAATTTGGTACACTATAAAAATAGAACGCATGAAATTTCCAATATTTTGATACAACAATTTGATTTTTGTCTGCTTTAGAACTTGAGATATGAACATTTTTAAAATTTGGAAAAAATATTTTTTCAGAATTTTTCTTTTTTTTGTATCTCGAGTTCTACATTTGTTAGAAACATAATTTTTATATCAAAATGTTGGAAATTTTATGTTTCTTATTTTTGTAGTTTGTAGTATTTTGTTAGATTCTTGGTTTTTGAGATATGCGCCTTCAAAGTGTGCGCACTCCTCCCCTTACGTTACCGACAGAGGTGCGCATTTTTTTTATAGGCGCATATCTCAAAAACTATGGTAATTATCAAAATGGTGTAAACTGTAGAAATCAAAAACTTGTCAACTAACAAAATGTGTGAAATTTTATGCTCTTTGTTTTTGTATTTGTCGTATTTTGGTAGCTACCGTAATTTTTAAGATTCGCGCCTTTAAAGTACGCGCACCCCTCAACTTTAAAGGCGCATATCTCAAAAACTAGAAGAGCTATTTTAACCTATTTTTTTCCTGTTTTTTCAGCGAATATTCCTTTTTTCTCATAGAAAATTGATTTATTCAAAAAATAGACTGGAAAAAAGGTACAAGGAAAAAGGTTTAGTACAGAAAAATCGTAATTTCAAGGCACAAAAAAGGGGGTTACAAAGTTCTTTAAAAATACAGTAAAACTACCAAAAATGGTTTTTCGTAAATTAGAGGCACAAAAAAAGACAAGGTTCAAAAGATACAGGAAAAAATCAATAATAGATCAAAACTCGACGAGTTTTCGATGGAGGGCCATGAGTCCTTTGAAGTACTTGACCGTCTTCACTTTCAGCTCCAAAGTGGCGTCTTCATCGGCGACAAACGTGGCGCATGGATGCATTTGCATTGCGGATACTGTACACATATGAGAGACACCGCATTCGATTGCCTGATGAAGGGCCAGTGCCTTATGGGATCCAGTGATCAGAATCATCACTTCGCGAGCGTCCATTACGGTTTGAACACCGACTGTCAGCGCTTGGGTTGGCACTTTGGAGAGGTCGCCGCCGAAGAAACGAGCGTTGGCCTGCATGAAAATCGATAATAGATTGGCTCAAATTTTTAAATTTTGATATTATAAGATTCGCTGTTTTTGGCGATTTCAAAACACTAAATTTTGGGTTTGAAAACCTATGTTGTACAGGTTTACAGCGATTTTCAGGGTTTTCTCTCAAAAATCGATAATCGAATAGCCAAATTTTCGAAACTTCGATATTTTCAGATTCGCTATTTTTCGGCGATGCCAGCAAACTCCAATTGATGTCTTAGAACGTACTTTAAACAGGTTAATAACGAAATTCGTGATTTTGACCGAAAAATCGATAATCGATGGGCTAAATTTTCGAAATTTCGATATGTTCGGATTCGCCGTTTTTCGGCGATTTCAGCAGATTTTACTTGAGGGTTATGACGTATTTTCGACAGGTTTACAGCGATTTTTGTGTTTTTACCTAAAAATCGATAATCGACTGTCTGAAAATCGATTTTCCTTTCTTTCTCACCTGAATGGTATCCTCATTGAGTGTCTTAATTCGTGTGCGACTGGCCAGAGAGCTCCCTGGCTCATTGAAAGCGATATGTCCGTCCGGACCAATGCCTCCGATGAACAAATCGATTCCGCCCGCTTCCAGAATCTTCTTCTCATACTCTGCGCACTCTTTCTCATGATCTCCGGTGTTTCCGTTGAGGATATGGATCTAGAAAATGCGCTCTATTGAGAATTTTGGCCATGGAGCGCACTTACATTTGCTGGCTGGATATCAATGTGACGGAAGAAGTTGTCGAACATGAACGAGTGATAGGATTCGGGGTGATCGCGAGGCAGATCTGGAAGTATTGATTTTATCGATTTTTTGAAAAAAAAATTATATTTTCTGGAATTTTCCGGATTTTTTCCGGATTTTTTCCGGATTTTTTCTGGTTTTTTTTCAGAATTTTACAGAATTCTTCGTTTTTTATCGATTTTTTCTAGAATTTTAAAAGGTTTCTAGTCAATTATCGATTTCTTATCGATTTTTCCAGCTCACCGACATACTCGTCCATATTGAAGGTTTTGACCATTTCAAACGAGATCATTCCCTCCTTATAGAATTCAATCAACTTTTTGTACATTCCCAACGGCGTCGAGCCCGTCGGAAGTCCCAGAACGAAGAATTTCTTCTTTTCGGAAGCTTCGGCGATTTTCCGGGCGACGTAGCGAGCGGCGAAGTCGGCTACCTTTTCGGCGTTCTCCTCGATGATTAGTTTCATGTTAGTGCTAAAAATTAAAAAAAATTCGGTCTAAAATTGGGGAAAATCGAGTAAAAATGAGTTTTTCTGAGTGAAAATTCGCTGAGAAATTTAAATTTTTAGATTTTGCGGCAAAACTTAAAGGCGCACACAGTAAAATTTTTCGCTGGGCTTCGCCACGAAAATCTTTTATTTATTGAAAAACGCTTGTTTTTGATAGATTTCTTTGCTTTTTTTTGCATAAAAAGTTTAAAAAAGAAGAAAACAATTTTTATAACAGGCATTTATGAAAAAAATTTAAAAAAAAGCTCAATTTTTCGCTAAAAACAAACGAAATTTCAAAGGAATATATCTATCACAGTACTCTTTTAAAGGCGCATGCACAGAAATCGTTTTAAAAAATTATATTTTTTTGCGAATTTTCAGGAGAAAAAAGAGCAAAAAGAGCACAAAAATGACCGAGAAAAAAGTTATATAGCAGAAAAAAAGAGTTCTTATCTAATCGAAAAAAAATTTGTGTTTAGATTGACAGATACAAAAATTTTAGTGTATACAATCAATTGTTTATTATCTAATCGGACATTTGGCACCGAGCCAAATGAGCGACCGCGACCGACGAATTCGAATTTTTCACAAAATGACGTCGAAATTCGCATCGAAAAATCTGCCAAAAACACAAAAACCCTTGGGAGCCAACAGGTTTATTTCAATGTTGTTTGGGTTTTGTCGAGTTTTCAGTGACACAATGTTCTGTAAGCAAATGCGCTCCAATGAGAACTCTGAAACAACTTTTCCAGCGATATTAACAATCGAAGTGTTGATTGGATACGTAATGTGCATCGTTTTCATCGTGCAGTGCTCCAAAAAGAAGCAGGAGAAGAGTGCGGTAGGTTTAAAGGCGCATATCTCGAAAAGTACGGTAGTTCTCAAAAAAGTGTAAACTGCAAGAATGTAGATCATAAAATTTGACATATTTTGTTCGTTGAAAGTTTTTTGATAGCTACCGTAGTTTTTGAGATATGCGCCTTTGAAGTTAATGCACCCAAAAGGGGTTCGTCTCCCGGCATGCCTTTCTTTAAAGACGCATATCTCAAAAACTATTGTAGTTATCAAAGAGCTACAAACTACAAAAATTAAAAACACAAAATTTCCAACAATTTGATATAAAAATCATGTTTCTAGAAATTGTAGAACTCGAGATATCAAACATTTAAAAAATCGAAACAAAATTTTTTTCAAAATTTTCAAATTTTCACATCTCAAGTTCCAAAATAGCCAGAAGTTATTGTTTTGTAACAAAGTGTAGGACATTTCATGCTTCTTATTTTTGTAGTTTGCACTTCTTTAGTTGATACTGTAGTTTTTGAGGTATGCGACTTTAATGTTAATGCACCCAAAAGGGGGTCGTCTCCCCTCCGTTGGGCATGCCTCACCTTAAA
Organism: Caenorhabditis briggsae; assembly: GCF_000004555.2. Taxonomy (NCBI): domain Eukaryota; kingdom Metazoa; phylum Nematoda; class Chromadorea; order Rhabditida; family Rhabditidae; genus Caenorhabditis; species Caenorhabditis briggsae. The sequence goes on along the minus strand of NC_013490.2, from coordinate 12,933,295 downwards.
GGCGCATGTCACAAAAACCAAGAAAGCTATCAAAAAGTTGATCACTAACGAAATGTGGGAAATTTCAAGAGCTACATTTTTGTAGTACATACTTTTTTAATAGCTACAGTAGTTTTTGAGATATGTGCTTTTAAAGTTGACGACACCGTTATATTTCCTTTTGTTAACAAGGAGGAGACACAGGCAACTAGAGTCTGGAAAATAGATCTACATATTGAAAATTGTTTTCAATTTCAAATTTTTTAAACTTTCAGGCCCCTCGTGGTTCAAAATCCAAGCACTTGCTTGTCACCACCACCGTTGACGAATCCATAGCCGCCAACGTTGCTGAAAATCAGAAAAATCCCCCGGAAGTCAATAAATCCGGAAAGGATGCGTTGAAATCTGGATCAAAAGTGAAAAGTGTGGATAGTGGACCAGGTGGAAAGAAGTCGAAAATGAATCGAGCGTCGAAACGCAAATCGGATAAATCCTCGTCTTCGGCGATGAAGGACTCGAAACCGATGGATGGGACACAGAATGGGCCGACGTGAGTAGCTCGAAAAGTTGGGGAAAATGTAGATCATGAAATTTCATTTATTTTGTTAGTTGTCAAAATTTTGATAGCGAACGTGGTTTTTGAGATATGCGCCTTTAAAGATACTATGTGCAAAAAGGTGGCGGTCCCCCTCATGCCTTAACTTTAAAGGCGCATATCTCAAGAAGTACAAAAGCTATAAAAATTTGAAATGACCAAACTGTGTGAAATTTTATTTTCTTAATTTTTTTAGTTGACATTTTTTGATAACTACCGTAGTTTTTGAAATATACGTCTTTCAAGTTGACTTACCCAGAAATGGGCCCAGAGAGCGGCATGCTTCAGCTTTAAAGGCGCATATCTCAAAAAGTACAAAAGCTACCAAAAATTTGTAACTAACAAAATGTGCAAAATTTTATGCTTTACATTTTTGTAATTGACATTGTTCTGATAACTACCGTAGTTTTTGAGATGTGCGCCTTTAAAGTCAGCGCGCGCAATCTGGTGAGAGCTCAGTCTTCTAGACGGTCTTTAAAGGCGCATATCTCAAAAACTAGGAACGTTAGCCATATTTTGAAAAAAGCAAAAACTTTTCTGTTCTTCCTTTTTGTAGTTGACAATGTTTTGATACCTACCATAGTAAACGCGCTCTACTGAGATGTTCAGACCCAACGATCCAACTGGAAACAATTCAGCGAAAGAAAACGAAATTTCGATTATAAATGCTGATGAGTGTGGTCCGATGGAAGAAACAATAAATGATCCGGAGACTCGTAAGCAAGCGCGCTCCACTGGATTTCGGCGCGAAATTCAAAAATTTCAGCTGTCATCCACGACCGTGTGGTTCGTACCGCCGCAACTGATATGATTTTTGATCCCAAATTAGTGACTTACAAGGGAAATCTAGATGTGGAGAAGGTGAGTATAATAGAGCGCATTTGCCCTAATAACATTTTTCAGGACCAAAAAGAAATTGATGATTTGGAAAAAGAGATGATGAAAGCGTGTCAGAAGCATGAGACCAAATTCAAGGATGTCCGAAAAAATGATGAGAAAAATCGATTTTCGAAACTTCCAGAATCGGAGAAATCCACCGAGAAACAAACGCCGATTCCGAAGGATCTTAGGGTACTATAGGATTACTGTAGACACGGATTACTGTACTTTTGTAGGTCAAAATGCGACCCGATCAATGTTTGTTGTTCGAGACGAAGGATCAACAGACTGAGGATGATATGGAGTATGATACGCCGCAAAATAATGATGCGAACACTGAGAAAAAGTAAAATAATGGAACTATATTGATGATGGGACAATAAAGCTTATGAAAATTTACACATTTTGATATTAAATTTGATAAAATGGAATTTCTGGTTCTTGAGATACAAGTGGTCCAAGTTTAAAGGCGCACATCTCAAAAACTAGAACAGCTAGAAACATTTTGTTAACTAACAAAATGTGTAAAAGTTTATGCTTTACATTTCTACAGTTTACACCATTTTGATAATTACCATAGTTTTTGAGATATGCGCCTATAAAAAAAATGCGCACCTCTGTCGGTAACGTAAGGGGAGGAGTGCGCACACTTTGAAGGCGCATATCTCAAAAACCAAGAATCTAACAAAATACTACAAACTACAAAAATAAGAAACATAAAATTTCCAACATTTTGATATAAAAATTATGTTTCTAGCAAATGGAGAACTCGAGATACAAGAATTAAAAAACTTGAAATAATTTTTTTTAAATTTTTAAAAATCTTCATATCTCAAATTCTAAAATAGACTCAAGAAAAAGCGCGTACATTAAAGGCGCATAACTGGCAAAAAATTCGGGGGGGGGGGGGGGGAGTACAATGATTCGGGGGTACAAGGGGGTACAACTGATTTAGGGGTACGAAATTGGTGTTTCGTGGGTACAAAAATTCGGGGGTACAACGATTCGGGGGTACAAACTATCAATGATTCTGGGGTACAACCCATTTCATTTAGGGGTACAACGCTTGTGATTCGGGGGGTACAATTTTTTTTGAGGGAGTTTCTGAATTCCTGAATTTCAGAGCTTGAAAATCTTAGAATTCTTAGAACTTCAGAACTTTGGAATTCCAGTATTTCGGAATCAGAAAATTTCGGAACTTAAAAATCTGAGAATCTAAAAATTTTCGAATTTCAGAATCTCAGGACTTCAAAACTTCGAAATTTCGGAATTTCAGAACTTTGGAATTCCAGAATTCGGAATCTGAGAATTTCAGAATTTCAGAACTCCAGAATTTCAGTATTTCGGAATCTGAAATTTTCGGATCTTCAGAATCTGAGAATCCGAGAATTTCCGAATTTCAGAACTTCAAAATCTCAAAGTTTCAGGACAGCAGAATCTCAGTATTTCGCAATTTCTGAATTTCCAAAATTCCGACAAAAGTTTTTCACTTCTCATTGTCACATTGTTCTTTCTGATTTCAAAAAATCTCGAAATTTCCGGAAAGAAATTTCCGGAAAGCATACAATAGAGAAGTGTAAAACATACTTGCAAAATCGGGTTCTCCAAATTTGAATTTTTTTTGAAATTTCAGCCTTTTTTACAAAATTTTTTTGTGGAAAAATCTTTTTTTATGGACACTCTTATTTTGAAATTTTTTTTACTTGACCGAAAGGTTTTCCATTTTTTTTCTATGGACCCCAAAAAATTTTTTGAAAAGACAGGAAAATTTTCTTCTGAAAAGAGACGGGCAGGGCCGGGCCCTGAAAATTCTGAAAAAAAAGCCCGGCCCGGCCCGTTGCAAGTATGCTGTGAAATATTCTATCAATTTTTCTCAATCGCTTTTTTTCTCAATTCTATCTCAACGCTTCAAAACTTATATACGTGATGAAGGAAAATTTTATTGAAAATCCACGTCATTTTTCGAAACTTTCGACCCAATTTTCTCGAAAACTACCGCGACAAAGCACTTTTTGAAAACAGATTTGGAATTAGGAAAATGTTAGCTTTCAGATGATATAGGTCACCACCCGTATCGCCACACCCGAGTTGGGGCCTTCCCTAGTGAAATGAAAAAAATGTAACTAAAAAACAAGTAGACAAATTTTGAAGAATATTTTTATTCGAGAGAAGTGAATGAACATCCATGCAGTGCTGTTTGCGTTTTTGGTTGGATTGGGTTGTCTCCTTATCCGTCCAACTTGTGTCCTGGCTTGGCCTTACGGCAGAGTACGATGGTGCTGGAAGAGCAAGCCGGTCCACGAGCAGACACCTCCTTTCCTTGGTAACCATATCCGTACGACTCGTTACGGACATCGACCTTGGCGAGGATCTGCTTGCCTCCGGCGACGTTGATGACTCCAACCGAGATGTCTCCCTTGTGGTTGTTGACATGGACCGGATGCCATTGCTTGTCTCCGAACTTGGCAGCCTCTGGGAATGGAATCCAACCGTAGTCGTAGCCACGGACCGAGTCGGGAAGATGGACGAGAAGCTGGATGGATCCGACGTTCTTGCTGTACTCGTTGTTGAACCAAGAGAAGTTGGCGGCGATCTGGAAATTTTAAAAATTATTACAAGTTTTTTTTAAAATTATCATCAAGTTCTGAACTTTTTAAAATTATGATTTTAGTACTTAAGTGTTGGAAATTGTTTGCTCTACATTTTTGTAGTTCTTTTTTCTAGCTTTTTTAGTTTCTTCACCTTTCCACCCTCATTCCAGACGCGACCCATGACCGGCTCTCCTTGCATGTACCAAAGAGCAACATACTGGTCAGCAGCGACTCCCGGCAAGGTGTCAAGGGACTTGTCCAGGGCACGAACAAGCTGTCTGTTGGTTGGCCAAGCATCTCCCTCACGAATATCCATCCATTCGTCTCTTTCGATACGTGGCACTGGCTTGGGTGGTGGTGGAGCAGCTCCGCAGGCGGCGCATGGACAATGTGGGGGTCCTCCAACGCAATTACGAGTGATGATGTACATGTCGTTGAGTTGAGGTCCCAACTGCTTGATCACCTTTCCATTGAACGAGAACCACGCTTCCTCAGTCTTGTTGTCAACGTATCCCATGAGATTTCCTTCGGCACGCTTCCAGAAGATCGGGAAGGAGTCTCCACAGCGGACGAGTTGGTGCTTGTCATCGAGCTTCTCAATACGGTCCTTGTACTTGATCCACTCGTACCAGAAACCTGAAAAATTCTTTTGTTTTGGAGTAATTTTGAAGTAGTTTCGGAAATCTATCCCTGAAAAAAAGGGGCACATCCAGAAAGAGGGAGCGGGACGAGAAAGCGCGTATCTCAAAACCTACTGTAGCTATTACAAAAGTGAAAAATTCAAAAATGAGGAGCATAAAATTTTACACGTTTTATTAGTAAGTTTTTTTATTAGTAAGAATAAGTTTGGTAGCTGTTTTGTTTTTTGAGATATGCGCCTTTAAAGGGGGGGGTGCAGAGGAGGGTCGTCTCCAGAAAAGGGGAGCGGGCGGATCAATTTTAAAGGCGCGTATCTCAAAAACTACAGTAGCTAGCAGAATACAATTTATTACAAAAGTAAAGAGCATAAAAATTCAAACATTTTGGTACAAAAATCATGTTTCTAGCATTTATAGAAATTGAGATGTGGGTGTTTGAAAAAAAAAAGTTGAAAAAACGCTTAAAAATCGGAATATTCAACTTAGCTACCTAAAAGTAATCTGTTTTAACTAATACCCTACCTAGGGGACTTGCCCAACCCTTGCCCAACCCTCACCTTGATTGTTATGGTCTCCAAGGTACTGCAAGACCTGGATCTGTCCCTCCAACTGCTGCTTGGTGGTCAACTCGGCCTCCTTGTATGGGAATGAGCATTCAACGACTCCTCCATTGTTCCACGAACGTCCATGAATCGGCTTTCCGTGTTTGTACCACAGAGCGACGTACATGTTCTGCTCGCCCATACACTTGACGGGACTCGGCGGGAACGGTGCTCCGATTGGCTGGAACGCCCATGTATCTTCTTTCGGCGGCGGGTTCGGCATTTCCGTGAGATTTCGGCGGTCACTTGGATTGGTCGGTTTTGTCAGACACACAGAGAGCTGTGTGTTTGAGGGGTACGAAAGTGAAGTGAAGGTTTCCTATTGATTTGTGCCCCTTTTATAGCGATTTCTTATCTGGTTTTGAGATCTTTAGGTGGTCCACGTGGTACCTTTTTTTGTAGATAATAGTGTTTCGATAGCTAAAGTAGATTTTGAGATATGCGCCTTTAAGGTGAGGCATGCCCAAAGGAGGGAGAGACGACCCCCTTTTGGGTGCATTAACTTTAAAGACGTATATCTTAAAAACTACGGTAGCTATCAAAAAATTGCAAACTACGAAAATAAAGAGCATAAAATTTTAAACATTTCAATAAAGAGCAACTTTTTGCTAGCATTTTTAGTTTTTGAGATATGCGCTTTTAAAATAGTCCCAAAAACATAATTATAAAGACCTAAATTATTCGACAAAACTCTATTGGATTTCCGGATATTCCCCCCCCCCCCCAGATTCCCCAAAAGCCAAAGATGTTACTGTATGAAATTTGATAGGATTTTCAGCTGTTATTGACAAGCAAATTAATTCATATCAGAAAAACACAATCCCAATACTCCAGGACTATTTGAGAACCACATACTTTGAGAAGAAGCATGAAGGCTAGAGTATTTCCAGGATATATGGGTCTATTCTTTGACATTAGTTATCTCGATTTCTGTGAAAGATATAAAAAAGTAATCAACTGATAAACAATTTGTGATAAAATTTCACACATTTTGGTAATTGACAAATTTTTGATATCTCTTATAGCGAGCGAGATAATTGAGCTCAAAGTTTGAGCCTAATTGTGGATTAACCAATACCTAGGCTTAATTTTGTGAATATTTTTCTTTGTATTTTTTGCAACCGGATGTTTTAGAACCAATCAATTAAACCTAAATTAAAACGCTCTAATCCTAAATATAGCTTCCAAAGGAAATGAGCAATTAGAGTGCTCTAATTATCCTCTTTTTTTTGATCTTTTGATCTTTAAAATTCCCGAAAATTTGAATTAGGGCTCTAATCCTAACATTGGCTTCCAAAAGGTTCAAAGATGTGCCCCAATCCTATAATGACTCCCCAGCTCCGCCCCCTTCCTTCCATTTAAACCGGGCAATTAGGTCCTTTCTCTGCGTCTCTCGCTCTCTCATTCAACCAATATCCTCTTTGCTCTCATTCATTCATGAGCACCAAGGAGCTCTATGATATTCTGACGGTCTTCTGTATGACTGGTCTTATTTTATTTTTCTGAAAATTTAAATTGTAAGGTGAGAATTTGAAAAAGGTGATAAATAGAAAAATCTGTATGGAATTTCAGAATATTTCCTGGAAATGAAAAGCTGAAAATTGAAAAAATGCAGTTTTAGGAGGAAGCGAGCTAGACAAGAATTATGGTAAGAACTGTGTGATGTTTATACTTATTTTGAAGCCCAAAATTTGTAGAATTCAAAAATCTAGTTCCCGTCTAGATTGGGCAAAAACTAAGCGAGTTAGAGCCAATTTTCTCGGCTTAGCAGTAGAGCGCGCTTGCAGAAATTTGTTGGAAAGTATATTTATTTTGAAGCCCAAAACAAGCTAAATTCAAAAATCTAGTTCCCGTCTAGATGGGGCAAAAACTAAGCGAGTTAGAGCCAATTTTCTCGGCTTAGCAGTAGAGCACGTTTGCAGAAATTTTCTGAAATGTATACTTATTTTGAAGCCCAAAACATGCGGAATACAAAAATCTAAGTTTTATCAAGATTGAATGAAATCCAAGCGAGTTACGGTAGTTTTTCTGGAGAAGTGCGGTAGAGCACGTATGAGCAGAGATGGTAGCTCAGCACGGCTCTACCGTATCAGAACAAGGTCCAGCGCAACCTCAATAAGACCGTCTAACTAGGTCAAAAACCTAGAAATTCTCAAAAAAAAAAATTAATTTCAGCTCATCGACACATATTTGACACAGCTCGGGAAATCCTCCTGATTCATTCTGCACAATTTTATAAGGTACGAAATAACTTTTGATTTATCTCTGAACTTCAAGTATTCAGACTATTCTCATGGTTCCACTGAAAGTTCCAATTTGGAAGTTATACCAAAATCCAGCTCAGTGAGTTTGTGTCAGAAGGCAAAAAGGTAAATAATAATGAACATTTTTAGCTGAGCAGTACAAAAATTCGAATAACACAACGTACAATTCTACCGACCGGGAAGTATAAGGTACATTTTAATTTGTTAGCAGAAGAGCGAGTTATGAGTAGTTTTCTATAAATTAGCAGTAGAGCGAACTTGCTAAAACTTGGTCGTGCTTATACTCATTTTAAAGCCCAAAACTTGTAGAATTCAAAAATATAATTTTCATCAAGATAGGATTAAAACTAAGCGAGTTATGAGTAGTTTTCTATAAATTAGCAGTAGAGCGAATTTGCTAACATTTAGTTTTTATACTCATTTTAAAGCCCAAAATTTTTAAAATTCAAAAATCTAGTTTTAATCAAATTCGGATCAAAACTGAGCCAGTTATGACTAGTTTTCTATAAATTAGCAGTGGAGCGAATTTGCTGAAACTTGGTCGTGCTTATACTCATTTTGAAGCCCAAAACTTGCCAAATTCAAAAATATAATTTTCATCAATATAGTATCAAAACTAAGCGAGTTATAGCCAGTTTTCTAGAAATTTGCGGTTGGTACATAGGGTACTTCTATAGGGTACGGATGGATAGACCTGCTCTTCAACTTGATTTATCTCAATTCCGGTGATAGCTATCAAAAAGTGGCCAACTGATAAAATGTTTGTTATAAAATTTGGCACATTTTATCAGTTAACAAAATTTTTATATATCTCTTAGCTAACGAGATAATCAAGCCCCAAGTACGTCTAATAGACTTACTCTTTGAAATTAATTATCTCGATTTCTGTAAAAGATAGACAAAAGTTGTAAACTTATTAGTTAACAAAATGCTGATAGTTTAGACTTGTTGTGGCCTAAATTTCTAGTTTTTTTAATTGCGCTTTTTTTTGACTTTTCAAAAATCAAAGAACTTGATTTCAGAAATTGCGGTGCTTGGAGCAACGATCGAGGAATAAAAATTGATTAAAAAATTTTTTTTTTGTATTTTTTAAATAAATTGTCCATGTTCTTTGTTTTTTGAGATATTTTGTTTAGAAAGTCGAATTTCAGATTTTCAGTTTCTCCAAATTTAAATTTCGAATTCTCGCGTTCATCAACAATCTCCTCCCATCGGAATTTTTGAATTTTTGAATTTTCGAATTTTTGGATTTTCGAATTTTTGAAATTTTTAGACCTTTCGAACTTCTGGTTTTTTGAATTTCTGAATTTTCAGAATTTTGTCAAATCTGGAATTTTGTGAATCTTTTAATGGGCTTGAATTTCTGAAAAAAAACATAATGATTATTTTTTTTTCTTTATTAATTAAAAGAAATTTAAAAAAAAAGAGATTTTCTGAACAGCAAATCTTTGTCCACTTCCGGTATTTCTAATAATTCTGATCGTGAAACGATGTAACAGAAAGACTCTTTGGTTTTCAAGTTGGATTTCACCAGAAATGTAATCATTTCATATTTGTTTGCGGATGAAATGTTTCCAGATGTTGACAGCTGAAAAATAAAACTGCACGCTCTCCCACAGAACATTTCCGAACTGCAAATTAATTTTTGATCTACAGAAAAAAAAGTTTGGCGCGATCACAATTGCATGTCTAAAACCAAAATTTCAGAATTTTTTATCTGATTTTTTGGAGTTCCAAGATGATTCAAATAATTCTTAAAAAATTAATTAGTGGTTAAAAATTCATGTATGGTCGTTTTCCGAAAGAAAAAATTTCAAAAATGGTCATTTTTGAAAGTTTTTTACAGAAAAAATCTATCTCCTCTTCCAGTTTTTGACATTTCTAGGAGTTCTATAGCTCAAAAAAACCGCAATTATTTTCTCTTCATTTTCTATGGATGAATTTTTAATTTGTCTGATAAAACTTTTTTTATAATTCAAAAAACAACGCAAAAATGCTATT
>NC_013490.2:12904592-12923736 GCF_000004555.2 Caenorhabditis briggsae | reverse complement strand
ATTATAAAAAAAGTTTTATCAGACAAATTAAAAATTCATCCATAGAAAATGTAGAGAAAATAATTGCGGTTTTTTTGAGCTATAGAACTCCTAGAAATGTCAAAAACTGAAAGAGGAGATAGATTTTTTCTGTAAAAAACTTTTCAAAAATGACCATTTTTGACATTTTTTCTTTCGGAAAACGACCATACATGAATCTATAACCACTAATTAATTTTTTAAGAATCATTTGAATCATTTTGGAACTCCACAAAATCAGATAAAAAATTCTGAAATTTTGGTTTTAGACATGCAATTGTGATCGCGCCAAACTTTTTTCTGTAGATCAAAAATTAATTTGCAGTTCGGAATTGTTCTGTGGGAGAGCGTGAACTGGGAAACATTTAATCGTATTTTTCCTTCAAAAAATCTTACCAGACGTTAACCAAACAACCCAGTTTCAGTTCCGTTCTTTTGCATACTCTTGTCTCTTTCATTATGAAGATGAGCTTGTCTTCCCACTACGAATAATCTTGGAACGAGAGTCGTCCTGGAAATTTGGCATTTTTCTAAGAAACAAGATGAGAACGACATTTTGTTAATTAATAAATTGAAGAGCATGAAATTTGACAAACTTTTTTTGGTTGACAGTTTTCGAGTAGCTAAAGTAGGCACACCCTATCCGGATAAAGAAGGGGGGGGGGAGCCATCTTTAAAGGCACGTATCTCAAAAACTAGAGAAGCTATTCAAAAATTGTTAACTACAAACATGAAACGGTTAAAATTTCCCACACTTTTGTAGTTTACAACTTTTTGATATCTCTCTTGGTTTTTGAGATATGCGCCTTCAAAGTTGGTCTTTCCTAAGCTTTTTTTTCCTAAGTATTTTTTTTTCCTAAGTAGCGCCTTTTTTCCTAAGTTTCCTTCCCTCATTTCCTTCCCTCTTCCCTCATTTGCTGAACTCTCATGCTCCTTCTCTTATTCGAAAACCATGCTTTGACCTGCTTGTTGTTCAGACCTGTAGCCTCCGCAAATTGCGCCATTTGCAAACCACTGGGATGTTGAGAAGTTTCGAAATAAGCTTGAAGGATTTGTGTTGCCACTTCGCAGTGTGATCTACGCGTGCGTTTTGTTTTCGGTGGTTTTTTGAAGTTGTTCGTGAATCCTATTGGAGAGATTCCGATCTGAAATTAGGATTTTTTTCAAAATTGAAGTATTTCATGGGCGTACGTCTTCCGGAGCTTGGATGTTTTCTGGGATCTCTATTTTTCTTTCCATAGCCAGAAAACTGAGTGACGATAATGGATCAGGAGTTGTCAGAATTTCCATTGGCAAGATTCCAGTCTTAATATCACGATATTTCTAAAAATTGAGTATCGCATGAGCTCACGTTTTCCGAAACTTGGAGGTTTTCTGGAATCTCCATTTTTTTCCCGCAGTCGAAAAACTGAATGACGATCCTGCATCTGGAGTTTTCATAAGTTGGATCGGCAACATTCCAATCTGAAATTGGGATTTTTTATAAATCGAAGATTTCTCGTTGGCTTACGTCTTCCGGAACTTGATGGTTCTCTGGAACCTCCATTTTTACGAGTTGTTGAGAAACCAAGTGAAGATGTTGCATTTTTCTGGAAAAGTCTTTAAAGTTAAAATTAAAATTAGTGACCAGAGAAAAAGAAGGATCAAGAAAAGCCACAAAATCCAAGATTGAATATCTGAAATTTCAGAAAACTACGAAATGAACAAATAAAAAGTCTCTGATGATACAAATTTGAAAAAGTGGAATATTTTTGGATGGAAAATGCAGTAGCTTATGTTGTTTCTATCTGAACAAATGTAAACTACTTTTTCAACTTTTTTTAAAAGTTTTTCCTAAGTTTTTCCTAAGTTTCCTAAGTAGCGCCTAGGAGAGGGGCACCAGCTATAAAAGCGCATATCTCAAAAGCTAGAAAAGCTTTCTAAAAATTGTCAACTACAAACTTAAAAGGCTTAAAATTTCCCACGTTTCTGTGGTTTATAATTTTTGATAACTTTTTTAGTTTTTGAGTTGAGACATGCCGCTTTTCAGTATGCCTTATCGACAAAGATTTTCAGATTTTGTCGACAAATTTTCGTGACAAATTATCGACAAAAATTGCTATTAACCGCAGGAATTACTTGTAAAAAATCGCATTTCACATTTTTTTTGTAGGCCATCTGATCTGGTGGCCTAATTTTTCCAATATGAATTTTCTAGGCCACCAAACTTTTTGGCCTAGAAATGGTCAGATATCCATCTGGTTTGTTTTCTAGGTCATGTTTACATGGTGGCCTAGAAAAGTCAACTTGCGAAAGTTAGGCCACCATGTTAAAATGACCTGCAAAACAAACCAGGTGAACATCAGATCATTTCTAAGGCAAAAAAATATGTGGCCTAAAAAATTCATTTTGGGAAAGTTAGGCCACCAAGCCAGATGGCCCATCAATTTTGCATGGGTAAGTTCGGCCATCATCAAAGACGTCGTAGGAAAAAAATGGTAACACTATTTGTTTTTACAAGTAATTCCGGCGGTTAATAGCAATTTTTGTCGACAATTTGTCCACAATTTGTCGATAAATTTGTCGATAAATTGTCGACAAAGAGCATTTTTATCGACAAATTTATCGACAAATTGTCGGTAATTTTTCGCTAAATTTACCGGTAAATTTGTCGATAAATTTGTCGAAAAGGGCGTTTGTCGACAAATCATTTGTCGATAAGGCGCTTTCCTGTACATAGTAACTTTAAAGGCGCATATCTCTAAAGCTACGATAGCTATGAGAATACTACAAACTACAAAAAAAAAGAACATTCAATTTTACACATTTCTATGGTTTTAAAATTTTGCTAACTGCTATACTTTTTGAGATACGCGCCTTTAAAACTGCGCACCTCCTTTGGAGACGCAGAGAAAGGAGACTCTAGGGGTGAGCGTACTTCAAAGGCGCATATCTCAAAAACTACAGTAGCTACACAGAAATTTTCCACTACAAAAATGAAGTTTAACTCACTTTTAATGTATTTTGAAAGTTTCAGACAAATTTTGGAAACTAACCTTTCTCAGAAGAATCAAAAAATAGAAAACTTCTTTGTCAAAAGTTTCTGTGGGGATATTCAGAAAAATAAGGGAAAAATTCTCGTAAATCCATTCATTTTTTGGATTTTCAGAGAATTCATTTCCAAAAATATTTAGACGTCCATTCAGTCAGGACGTCCGGAAAGAGAATTGAAGGACGCGATTTTACAATAGGACGTCTTCTGAGTCTCTCCATCCTCTGTACTCTCTGTCATTTCTCAGCGTCTCTCGAGCCGCCACACTCTCTCAAAGCAACAGATGGTTTTCAATGTTCATATATAAATATCTTTACATAATATCTTTACATAATGTCGCGCTGTTCTTATCTGAGATACATGACCTTGAAACTTTGCCTGGAAATGGGAGAGGAGCGTGTTATCTTTAAAGACACATATCTCAAAAACTACTGTAGCTATTAAAAAGGTGAAAACTAGAAAAATGTTTAAAATCAAATTTTACACATTTTGCTAGTTGATAACTTTTTGATAGCTCTTCTGCTTCTCGAGATATGCTTCCGTTAAGAAACTCCAAGGCGCATATCTCAAAAACTACTGTAGCTACCAACAAAAGTCAACTATTAAAATATAGCTCTTTTCTTTTTTAGTACAAATTCAAAACTTCAATTTTTTGAATTTTCGAAATTTCTGAAAAAATTGAAAAGTGAGAAAAAATCGACATTTATTTCTAGTCAGAATGGGTGATCGAGTTCACTGAGGCTCCGCCCCCTTTGATCCTATTGAGAGGGTTTCATCACATTGTTATTCTCATCAAGAGCAGGAGCAGCAGCAACTGGAGGTGGTGGTCCCACAGATCCAACCTGTTTTGGTGGAAGCTTTCCAGACAACGACTTCTCCATATGAGCAACCAATGGATCGATAATCGAATGGTAGATCACATGAGATCCATGCGTTTGTGGAAGGTACAAATACAGTAGGAATGCGGCTTTGGCAACCCAGTAGATTGGGAAATACGACATAATTGCCATGGCGAAAAAATCGATAATCGAAAAAGCGCCGAATACAGTCCAGTACATCAACCAGACAGTGTCGTCGTCGGTTCCCACGGTGCGAATGGCCTGGAAAAATGTTGTTACATAGCAAAATGTAGATCATGAAATTTCCTAAATTTTTGTGGTTTACAACTTTTCAACAACTTTTTTTGATTTTTGAGATATGCGCCTTTAAAGTTAGTGTACCCAAAAAGCATACCCAAAACAAGGGTGTCTCTTAACTTTGAAAGCCTATATCTCTTGAGCCAGTAAATCATTTTCAAAGTTTAAACTACCAAAATATAGGAAATTTTATGATCTACAATTTGTAATAAACATTTTTAGGTAATCTTATCTGGTTTTAGAGATATATCCCTCTCAAATCCAACAAACAAAACTAACCTTAACAGAGACATACGCCGGATAGGCGACTCCAATCAAATTGCACATTAACTCCGCCCAACTTCCGAGAATCATGTAGACACAGTTCAGTGCAATCAGTCCATAGGCAAAGATCTCCCGTTTGGATCCGGTCCCATCTTCCAGCTTCTTCACATTCTCATTGTAGAACGTGCCGTGGTCAGCGTACAAGTAGGCGACGAAGTCGTCCTGGAAATTTGGGATTTTTTTTGAGAGAACTAGAGGAAAACGACAATTTTTGTCAATTGTGAAAATGTAGAGCTTAAAATTTGACACATTTTTTTAGTTGAGTTAGTTTTTGAGTAGCTAGCGTGGTTCGTAAGATATGCGCTTTTAAAGTTCGCTATCCGGCTAAAGGAGGCAGGGAGCCAGCTTTAAAAGCGCATATCTCAAAAACTAGAAAAGTTACTGAAAAGTTGTTAACTACAAAACTGTAGGAAATTTCATGACCTCCATTTTTGTAATTTACAAATTTTTTGTAGCTAACGTGGTTCTTGTGATATGCGCCCTGCGCCCTCCTGACAGCCGCGTAGAGTGGAGGGTGCACCAACTTTAAAGGCGCATATCTCAAAAACTAGAAAAGTTAATAAAAAGTTATCAACTACAAAAATGTAGGTCATAAAATTTCCTACATTTTTTTGTTTACAACTTTTTGATACCTCTTTTGGTTTTTAAGGTATGCGCCTTTAAAGTTGGCGCTCCCTGCGCCCTCCGTGGAGGATGCACCAACTTTAAAGGGGCATATCTCGAAAACTATGCTAGCTATAAAAAAGTTGTTAGATACAAAAATGAAAAACTTAAAGTTTTCTGTAATTTATTAGTTGACCAAGTTCTGCTAGCTTCTTTGGTTTTTGAGATATGCGCTTTTAAAGTTAGCTCGCCCTGCCGCCCTTACATGAAGTTTCTGGAAATCGGATCCAGAATTTCCAGACGGTGCCGGAACGGCGGCTCTTGACTTCAGTGTGCTCTTCAACGACATTTCGTGTATTATCCGTCAAGTCAGTTCGGTTCGAATATTTGGTGGTTTTGGCGGCGAAAAGAAAATTCCAGGAGGATCATCAAAAGTGGGCGGGGCTAAAGGAAATTGCCACAAAGAACCTGGTTTTTTTGCTTCACGTGAAAATTAGGAAATTCAGAAATTGTAAAAATTCAAAAATTCTATCTTTTTGTCCTTTTATCATCAAACACCCACATGAAAAAAGACCATCAAAATGGTTATTCATACCACCTTTTTTCTCTGATTTCTCTAATTCTCTCACTCTCTCGCTTCTTTTTTGTATAAAAAGAACGACCACATGAGAGAGACCAAATTTCTATTTGTTCTCTGTTTTCTCCGAAAATTTTTCTATTTTGAAAATGTCAAAATTTTGGGTTTTGGTAAGATTTTTTGATTTTTTTTCAATTTTAGAATTTTTTTTCTGAATTTTTGGATTTTTGGATATTTGATTTTTCGAATTTTTGATTTTTTTGAATTTTTGAATTCCAAATTTTGGAATTTTTCGGAATTTTTGAATTTTCGAGGTTTCGAATTTTTGGATTTTCGAATTTTCGAAATTTTCAGAATTTCGAATTTTTCAATTTTCGATATTTCAGAATTTTTAGAATTCTGGACTTTTTGAATTTTTTAGAACTTCAGAATTTCAGAATTTTTGGATTTTCGAAATTTTCCGAATTTTTTATTTTTTTTATTAAGATTTTCCTTCTCCTCTCTCTTCTCCAAATCTCCCGATCCCATCCAACCAAGCCATTGGACATTTGCGAAAAATTAAAATGCACAAAAAATCAAAAATGTGATTTTGAAGCTGGGAAATGTGTCGATGAGAGTGAAGGAAGGCCGTGCGAAGTACATACAGATTGTAGCGAGGATTACATTTGTTATACCGGAAAATGCATCTTTTTCATTGGCCGGCATTAATTTTTTTTTTTCAATTTCTTTTATATTTTTTCATCGATTGTTATGATTTTCAGTGTATTTTTGGCTATTTTTTCGATTTTTTCTTAAAAATTTTCGTTAATTTTCCGCTTTTTCTCATTGATTTTCACCTGAAAATGACCGATTTTTCGTTGAAATTCGCAGAAAATCCTCCTCTCTGCATTTTTGCGTCAGGTGCACTGTGCCCAAGATCTTACGGTAAATCTGCAGACTAGTCAATTTTTCAGGTGTTTTTCAGCGATTTTCCACTAAAATTTTCTAGTTTTTAGCGATTTTGCAGACTTTCAGAGCTGATTTTCAACATTTTCCACCTGAAAAAAAACTCAAAATTCATTGAAAATCGCTGAAAAACTGATTCTGTGCATTTTTGCTTAGGGTACAGTGTGCCCAGGATCTTACGGTATAATGCAAACACAAGCGGTTTTGAAGGGTTGTTTTCAGCGTTTTTGGGTGGTTTTTTCGGCATTTATGCCGATTTTTCAGAAACGAATTGTCAGAAATTAAAAAAAATTCATTATTATTTCCGGTGAAATTTTGGGTAAAAAACTGAAAAAATGGATGAGTCAGCAGCAAAAAATGAAATTTCGAAAACAATTTTTTTTTTCGAAATTTTCGTAATATTTTGAGTTTCTAAAAATTCCAGGATGTCTAAAAACTATGTGAAAAATCTCGAAATTACAAAAAAAAAACAAAAATTCGAAAAAAAATATTTTTTCGAAATTTTCAATTTTCTTTTTCAAAAATCATAGGATATTATTAAAATCACATTTTCAGGTTGCTCAAAAATATAATTACAGTCATTTTCAGCGAGTTCTCTCCCATTTTCAGGCGAAAAAAAAACTTTTTTTGAAAAAAAATTTTTTTTGGAAAAATCACTTTTTCCTAAGCTCCGCCCCCTATCAGAATCTTTTTTTCCTCCAGAAACAATCCAAAAAGTGTATAATCGTTTTCTTTTTTCTTGCGAAAGGGACGGCTCTCTCCGCGCGCGACCATTTCTCCCCCCTCTTTCTCTGCGTCTCTCACTCTCCCGCCGACTGTCTGCCGTCTCTTCATTCCACACACTCTCTCCTGTCGTCTCCGCTGCTTCGTTTCGTCATCGTTTCGTTCGATTCGCGCACTGCTGTGGCTGCCTGGACTGGACGGAAGATGCTTTTTTTCGTTTCTTTTTGCTCAGAAATTTCTTTTTTATTTATATTTTAAAAATCCATTATTTTCAATAAAAATATTTCTATATTGTTGTAAAAAATGTGTTGAAATAGGTTCAAAAATCGATTTTTCTGGTTTTTTAATAGGAAAATCACTCAAAAATCGCTGAAAAATGCAGTTTTTCTATCTAGAAATTGCTGAAAATCTCCAAAAATCTATGAAAATTCAAAAATTCGATTTTTTTGATCACCGAAAAAAAATTTTCACACATAAACACAGACTTAAATCTCTTATTAATCTTGTTGTGATCTAGTTTTTTTTCAACTGAACCAAATGGCTTAAAAAAGGCCGAAAATCGATTTTTAGCCAATTTTTAAGGATTTTCAAGCACTTTTCGATTTTTTAGATAAAAATTCTGTTAAATTTGATGGAATTTCACCAGAAAACGACCCATTTTTAGCCAAAAATTGCTGAAAATTCTCCTCTGTGCATTTTTGCGTAGCGGTGCACTGTGCCCAAGATCTTACGGTATTCTGCAGACTTCACTATTTTTAAGGGTTTCTCAGCGATTTTCTCCTTTAAAAACTATTTTTTTGGAATTTTTCAATGAACAAAAACTTTTTAAAGCTAAATTTCATCATTTTCCATCTTAAACTAGCTTAAAATCCATAGAATATCACCTAAAATTGCTGAAAAACGTTTTTCAGTATTTTTCGCCGATTTTTCTTGGATTTTTGTCATTTAATGAAGAATTTTAATCATTTTCAGCTTATTTTTCATATTTTTTCTGATTTTTGAGCCATTTTTCATCGATTTTCTCCCATTTTCGGTCGTATTTAATAAATAATTTTTCTGGATTTTTACCCGATTTTTCCCTGATTTTTCACCATTTTTCTGATTTTTAAGCTATTTTCAGCCTATTTTTCATTATTTTCCCTGCTTTTTCTCTAATTTTCCATCGATTTTCACCCATTTTCCTCTAATTCAGATATTCTTCTTCTTGTTCTTCTCCTCGCCGTCGTCTCCTCCTCTACAAAACAAAAATGAGTTTGTCAGAGAGGCAACGAGAGGAAATGTAAGTGTCGTCGTCGGTCCGACGTCTTCTGTCGTCTTCTGAAGAGCCAATTTTATGGGAAAAGCGAGCGACACATTTTTATTTTAAATTGAATTTTCTCTTCTTCTTTTTGCGGCTATTTTGAGTAGAGAAAACCAAAAAAAAACGAAAAAAAGATGACAAATTTCGCAACTTTCGCTCAAAAACCATAAAAAATTGGCTTAAAACTGTAAATACTGACTTTTATGGATTTTTTCCAAAAAATTCGAATTTTCAGCAGTTTTTTGCTCAAAAATCGCGAAATTTGGCTTAAAATCACCATAAAGATCTCAAAAAAACCTACAAAAATTTGCGAAAATTCTAGATAATTTACAATGACTTTATGCCCAAAATTGTAGTTTTTCATGATTTTTTGGCCTAAAAATCGAATTTTCAGCAATTTTTTGGCTTAAAAATCGCGAACATTGGCCAAAAATACTCAATTTTCATGATTTTTAGCTCAAAAAATCGATTTTTCAGCTATTTTTAGGCTGAAAAATCCAGAAAATTGGCCTAAAATACTCATTTTTTTTTTGTCATTTACTGACCCAAAAATGGGTAAAAAACCCGAAAAAACCCACATTTCTTACAGTAATCGAGCAGTGGCCGAATATCTGCAGAACAATGGATACTCCGAGGCGTTCAACATGCTTCTCAAGGAGGCGAGCTTGGTTAGTCTTTAATTTTTGAAAAATTGCGATTTTTGGCCGAAACATTCCAATTTTCGCAAGATTTTGAGCGAAAAACGCCATTTTTCGCTCAAAAATCGCTATTTTTGACTGAAAAATCCGATTTTTCAGCCAAAAATCACGTTTATAGCTCAAAATTGGCCCTTAAAAGCCATTTTTAGCTCAAACATTGCATTTACAAGCATTTTCAGCCAAAACCCCACATTTCCAGAGCGAAAACGATATCAAACCACTGGGCGGCATTCTGGAGAAGAAGTGGACTACGGTACTTCGACTTCAACGCAAAGTCAACGATTTGGAGGCGAAACTGCTCGAATCACAACAGGAAATCAATCATGGCGCGCCGACGAGGTGATTTTGGGCTGGAAATGGCGTATATAGCTGAAAAATCCAGAAAAATGACCAAAAATCTGGAAAAAATGGTCTAGAATTGGCTGAAAATGACCAAAAATCCACATTTTTGCTCATTTGCAGCGTTTTCCCTGCTAGAAAAACTTGAAAAATGATCCAAAAGTAAGCTGAAAATGTCTGAAAAATGGCCTAAAATCAGATTTTCTCAACTAAAAAACACTAAAATAACTAAAAATTCAGAAAAAGCAGCCCAAAGTTGGCTATGATGGCCCAGAAAGCTGAAAATCAGCATTTTTTGCTCATTTTCAGCAGTTTTGTCGGCTGAAAATCCAGAAAAAATGGCCTAAAATTGACTGAAAACGACCAAAAACCTGATAAAAATGGCCAAAAATTGACATTTTCGCATTTTTAGACCAAAATCACAAAAAATTTTCAAGAAATGATGCTGAAAATGGCAGGAAATAGCTAGAAAAAGCTAAAAATCTCGAAAATTTAATGCAAAATGGGCTGAAAATGGCCAAAAACACTGAAAATTTAGAAAAATTATCCAAAATTGTCTAAAAACGGCTGAAAATACCAATTTTTTCGGTCAAAAATCACATTTTCAGCCCTTTTCAGCCCCAAAATCCCCAATTATCAATGTTTCAGAGACAAACGACAGGCGGCCGACTGGATTCCCCGTCCACCGGAGACGCAGAAGCTCATCGGACATCGTCTTCCGGTCACCCGCGTCATTTTTCATCCGTTATGGACCATTATGGCCAGCTGCTCAGAGGACGCCACTATTAAGGTTTTTATGGGGTTTTATTAGCCGGAAATACACAAAATGGCCGTAAAAATGCAAAAATGAGCGTCGGAAATGGTTAGAAATTAAGAAAGAAGGCCTAGAAACCACCTAGATGGCCTAGAAATCACATGGCCGAGTTTTGATGGCCTAGAAACCTGTGTGGCCTGGAAAATCACTGCTGGCCGAATTTTGGTGGCCTAGGAACCTCTATGACCTAGAAAATTCTACATGACCGAGGTTTGGTGGCCTAGAAACCTCTATAGCCTAGAAAATTGCAGCTGACCTAACTTTTGCCGCCTAGAAACTAGATGATGGCCTAGAAATCGGTTACCGAATGTCGGTGGCCTAGAAAACCCCAAAATCTCTCCATGGCCGAGTTTTGATGTCCTAGAAACCCCCGTGGGCAACCTAGTGACCTAGAAAACTCACCGATGGCCTAGAAAACCTCATAGATGGCCTAGAAATCGCGTGGCCAAGTTTTGGTGGCCTAGGAACCTCATAGATGGTCTGGAAAACCCCACGGCCGAGTTTTAGTGGCCTAAAAACCCCAAAATCTCTACATGGCCGGGTTTTGGTGGCCTAGAATATCAGCTCCTGGCCTAGAAAACCCCCCAAAATCCCTAATATGGCCGATTCTTGGCCCGAAATGACCTAAAACCTGATCTCGTGGCCTAGAAAACCCCATGGCGGCCATGGCATGGCCGAGTTATGGTGGACTAGAAAACCCCTTATCCTTGCAGGTATGGGACTACGAAACGGGACAACTGGAGAAGACACTCAAGGGACACACGGATGCCGTCAACGATATTGCTATCGATGCGGCTGGAAAGCAATTGGGTAAGAGGAAAAGCCTGAAAAGGGCCTAAAAAGTGCCTAAAAGAGCCTAAAAGTTATTGAAACTCACTAAAAAAATCTTTAAAATACCTGAAAATGCCGAAAAGTGGTCTAAAAATCATGAAAATACCTTCAAAAAAGGCCAAATATGACCTCAAAATGCATGAAAGTGACCTAAACAGGACCTGAAATGCCTTAAAAGGCCTTAAAACGGCTGAAAACCACTAAAAACGCCGCTAAAATTACAGTATCCTGCTCGACGGACCTGACAATCAAACTGTGGGACTTTGGTCAGTCGTACGATTGTCTGAAATCGCTGAAAGGACACGAGCATACTGTATCGTCGGTCACCTTCCTGCCAACGGGCGATTTTGTGCTCTCCGCCAGCCGGGATCATACGATTAAGCAGTGGGATGTGAGTTTTTTGGATTTTTTGGCGAATTTTAGACCATTTTCAGCTGATTTCAGGCTATTTTAGGCGAATTTTAGGCAATTAAAGATTATTTTTGACATAGATTAGGCATATTGGGGTCATTTTGAGCCTATCTTAGCTTATTTTAAGCGATTTGAGCCTATTTTGGGCTATTTTGGATCCATTTTCGAGCCGTTTTAGGTCCTTTTTGACTCGTCTCAACCAATTTTGGACCGTTTTGAGCCATTTTAGGTCAACTTTTGGCCATTTTCGAGCAATTTAAGGTAGTTTTTGACCCCAAGTTAGATAATTTTAGCCTATTTTAAGCGATTTGAGCCTTTTTTGGACCCTTTTTGAGCCAATTTTAGCCCATTTCGGCCCATCTAGAGTCATCTTAAGCTTATTTTGGATCATTTTAAGCCGATTTTAGACAATTTCTTGCAAATTTTGGACCATTTTAGCCCATTTTGGACCATCTAGAGGCATTTTAAGCTAACTTTTTAAGATTTTAGGCCTATTTCTGACAATTTTTAGCTTATTTTGGATCATTTTTTAGCTCTTTTTAGGCATTTTTAGGCTCGTTTTAAGCCTATTTCTGACTATTTTGGGTCAATTTTTGACCAAATTAGAAGCTGTTTAGGTTTCAAGGCCATCAAACAGCGGCCATGTTCATTTGGAACCATTTTTGGGTCATTTTAAGCCTATTCTTGACTATTTTGGGCCATTTTCACCCATTCTTAGTCAATATCGGACAATTTTTGAACCATTTCAATCCTATTTCAGGGCCCAGTATCCAAGGGTACATCGAAAAAGGGTACATCGAGTTCTAAGGGTACATTGGTTCCAAGGGTACATTGGATTGTTCTGTACATGTAGGTGGACAAAAAAAGTCAATCAATATTTTTATACATACTATTTTGATTTCTGCTCAAAATTATAGGTTTAGGCTAAAACGCCTTACAGTATAAGATCCCATGAACCNTNAGAANCAATGNACCNTAAGNACNNNATGTACCCTCGATGTACCTTTTTTCGATGTACCCTTGAATCGTGGGCCCTATTTCAGTCAATTTTCAGCCTATTTTTCAATAAATTCAATTTCCAGATCTCCACCGGCTACTGTGTGTTCACATTCCGCGGCCACAACGATTGGGTCCGAATGATTCGTATCTCGCACGACGGAACGCTCTTCGCATCGGGAAGTCTGGATCAAACGGTTTCCGTATGGTCTTTGCCACGAAAGCAGCGAAATTGGTACTTCGAGATCATGAGCATGCGGTGGAGTGTGTCGAGTGGGCACCAGAGTCGGCGTATACCAATGTGACGGGACGGCGTGGGTTTTTTTTTGGCTGAAAAGGTCGAAAAATGACGTTTTCTGGCTTAAAATCCATTGAAATCGGCTTAAAATTGACTGAAAAGTGTCAAAAAGACATTTTTGAGCTTACAATCGACTCAAATCGGTACCAAAATGACCTGAAATTAGCTTGAAATTGTCTGAAAATCGGACTTAAATGGCCTAGAAAATCTTAAAAATCATCTAAAATAGTCCAATTTTGCCCATAAACGGCATAAAATGACCTAATTCACGCCTAAAATAGTCCAAATTTAGCCTTAAAAAATCCTAAAATTCATCTAAAATTGCTAAATTTTCATATAAAATGGGTGAATTTCGGGCTGAGAAGATGGAAAATGGTCCAATTTAGGTCTAAAAATATCGAAAAATGGTACATTTTGCCTAAAAATTGCATAAAAATGACCGAATTTAGGCCTAAAATGGTACATTTTGTCCGGAAATGACCCAAAAATCGTCAATACTGGTCCAATTTCGGCCATGAAATATCGAAAATCGGTCAAAAATGGTTTAGAAACCCCCAAAATTCTCTTAAATTGTCAACCAACTTTTCATCTAAAATGCTCCTATTTTGACTTAAAATGTCCTAAAAATGTCTAATTTTGCCCAAAAATGGCATAAAAATGACCGAATTTAGGCCTAAAATGGTCCATTTTCGGGCTGACAAGGTCGAAAATAGGTCCGAATTCGTCCTTTAAATATCAAAAATCGGTCTAAATTGGCCTAGAAACTCCCAAAAACCCTCTAGAATGGTCCATTTTTGGCCTGATAGGCTAGAAAATTGGACCAAAATGACCCTGAAATAGGCTGAAATAGACTGAAAATCGATATTTCCAGAACCCGAAGGCAATTCCACACACATTCTGTTCAGTGGCAGTCGTGACAGAAGCATCAAAGTGAGTTTTTCTGAAATTTTCAGACTAAAAAAGCTGAAATTCGGTAACCTATAGTAACAAACTACAGTAACCCAAAACCCCGTTTTTTTGTCTTTCAGGCGTGGAATATCAGCACTGGCGAAGTGATTTTCACCCTATCGGCTCACGAGAATTGGGTTCGCGGATTGGCGTTCCATCCGAAGGGAAAGGTAAGAGCATGCTCTTCTGTTAGAGGGGACCCTGCGAATACTAGATTGAAAAAATCTAGGCCGTGACCTAGAAAAAATTAGGTCATGAAAAAAATGGTCATGAAAAAATTGTCATGGCCTAGAAAAAAGTAGGGTATGACCTGGAAAAAACTAGAAAAATCTAGGTCATGACCTAGAAAGAATTAAGTCACACCTGAAAAATCTAGGTCATAACCTAAAATGGTCATGAAAAAAAAAGTCATGAAAAATAGGTCATGACCTAGAAAAGAATTAGGTCATAACCTAAAAATTGTCGTGAAAAAATGGTCATGACCTAGAAAATATCTAGGTCATGCCCTTAAAAAATTAGGTCATGGCCTAGAAAAAATTAGGTCATGACCCAAAAATAGTCATGTCATGAAAAAATGGTCATGAAATTGGGTCATGAAATTAGAAAAATGGCTGAAAATCGTGTTTTTTTTTGCAGTATTTGGTATCAGTGGCCGATGATAAGATGATGCGAATCTGGGAGTTGAGTGCTCAACGGTGTATGAAGGCCATCGAGGCACACGAGCACTTCGTTTCAACAGTTGGTACGGTTTTTATCGATTTATCGATTTTTTTGAAATGTTTCAAAATTTTGGGGTACTGTAGTTTTTTTTGCCTCCAAATTGCTTGAAAAATCTCATTTTTTCGAGCTAAATAATCGTTGAAAATTAACTACAGTAACCCAAGAAATTGCTACAGTAACCCAAAAAATTGCTAAAGAAACCCGAAAAAGTGCTACAGTAACCCAAAAAACTAACTACAGTAACCCAAAACCCAAAAAGTGCTACAGTAACCCTGAATTTAAAATTTTCAGCATTCCACCAAACGAATCCATACGTGATCACTGGAAGTGTCGACATGTCATGCAAAGTTTGGGAGTGCCGCTGAAAATTGCGATTTTCAGACAAAATTGACTTTTTTCATAAAAATCGATAATTTCGAAAATTGACTGTTCTCCCTTCCTATCGCTTTCTCTTCTTCTTCTCTCGCCTGTAAAATATGAAAATTACTGTAGATCGATCTACAGTAATCCCTATCGTTTGCCCTGGTGGTTGTGAAATGCCCCCCCCCCCCCCATTAGTTATGCCCCGCCCCTAATTATCTATGGCCCCGCCCCCTTTTTTCTTGATTATGACAATTATCGATTTTTTTGTCTCTCTCGCTTCCCCCAAATTTCCCCTTTTTGCAGCATTTTTTTCCTTATTTTTCGTTTTTCTTCTGAAAGTTTAAAGTTTCCAATGAATTCCACCCCCGCTTGTAAGCTCCGCCCACTTTTTGGATATTTTTAATTTCCGGAATTTCTTTCCCGAAAGCTTTTAGAAATGTAATTTCCAGGTGGTGACTGAAATGATAGAAAAATTTGAAGTGAAAAAAAATTGACTGAAATTGGCTGAAAATGGAAAAACAGGCCTGACATTGGCCTACAAGCAGCTTGAAAGAGCCCAAAAAAGGTCCGAAAACAAAAATTTTTTCGAAATTTTTAATTTTTGTTAAAACCAAATTTTAACATTTTCTAAAAATTCTGAAACTTTTTGCTTTTTTGAAATTTTTTGGAAATTCCAGATTTTCAGAAAATTTTTCGAAAAAATTTCGGTTGTGATTACTCGATTTTTCTGAAAATTTGAATTTTTTCCGAATTTTGGATGTTGTGGAATTTTGAATCTTTTTAAATTTTAAATTGTCGGATTTTTTGAAAATTTCCAAAAAAAACAAATTTTCGATTTTTTAGATTTTTTGAAATCAGGATTTTCCGAAAATTTCGAAAATTTGAATTTAGGGTTTTTCGAATTTCCCGCCTTTTCGAAAATTAACTTTTTTTCCAAATTTTCATTTTTCTGGGATTTCAAACGTTTCGATTTCTGAATATTTGCGAATTTTAAAGATTTTTCGAAAATTCGAAAAATCGATTTTCTGGAATTTTCGATTTTTCTGAAAATCCTCAAATATCATGAAAATTAGATTTTTCAAGATATTCAAAAAATATTAACAAGGTGAAAACTTCATTTTTTTCGTTTTAAAAAAGGAAAATGATCAGAATAGTGATCGATATTCCGATCGATCGACTGCCGGAATTACACTTGTCCCTCCCACAGCAATATCGATCGACGCAACCGCGACCGGCATATTCTACGGGATTTTTCGTGCAACTTTTGCTCCGGTCCCATGTGCAACCTAGAAAATTCGAAAATTCCAGAAAAAATCGATAATCAATCGACTACCTGTCTCATAGGAGCAACTCCTGACCGTATGAATATCGATCGATTGGTTTTTCTGGTTACTGTAGAATTTGTAGTCTGTCTTCTGGCAGACGCTTCCCTCTTGACACGTCACCAGCTCCCAGTTTTTCGAAGAGGAACGGTAGGTGTCACAATCGATTCCGACACAATTCCAGCATTGGATGGAATCGATTAAAGCTGGAATTTCAAAAAAAAAATATTTTTTTCGAATTCCCGCCAAAATTAAAAGCACTCTGTCGCACTCGAATCTTGTCCGATTTTCAACAAAAAGAACGCAAAATTAGCGAAATTTAAGCCAATTTGCATTAGCGACCGCGACGCAGGCACGCGACGCGCCCGGCGGGAATTCAAAATTTTCAAAAAATCAATAAAAATCACCTGGAAGTTGGCCGAAAATGAGCAAAGTCGCTAGAGAAAAAATTGGTGTCATGTGTGAAAATGAATGAAAAATGAAATAAATGGAAAAATGAGAATTTAGGAATTTCCGGAAACGAGAATTTATTTTTCCGGAAATTGAAAAAAGTGGGCGGAGCTTAGGGGGGAAATTCGATTTTTTCCAAAAAAATGAATCAGAAAACTCTTTCAAAAGCTCGGATCCTTTTTTGAACTAAAATGAAGTCTTCGTCTTGTTAAAAATGATTTTGAGAATTTTCATTAGATCGCATTTATCTCGAAAACTAGCGAGGCTAGCGAAAAATTGTCAACTACAAAAATGTAGCTATTAAAATTTCACACATTTTGTTAGTTGAAAACTTTTTGATAGCTCTGATAGTTCGTGAGATATAAGCTCCAGAAGTTAGCGCACTTTTTAGTGGCGCGGAGGCGCTGAGTACTCTCGCTTCTCTGCGTCTCCTGTTCCCTCGTCGCTAGCAGGCAAAAAAAGTGCGCTATCTTAAAACGCTCATAACTCACGAACCAGAACGCTAGCAAAGAATTTTCAACTACAAAAATATAGCTTATAAAATATCTGACATTTTGTTAGTTGAAAATTTTTTTTTAGCTATTCTAGTTTTCGAGATATACGCGCTATAAAATTCTGGAAGAAAATTTTCAAAAAAAAACCCGTTTATTCGAAAAAATATGCAGCAAAAACATTTTTTTTAGATCAGCAAGAATTCAAATGACCGGTACGGAATATCCACTGGGTTGCGGTCTGAAATTTGAGAATTTTAGAGAAGTGGTTTGGCGGAAAATTCAAATTTTCCTACCCCATTCGCATAACAAGCCACTTCTAACACAATATCAATTGATTTTCGATGACAGGTTTGAAAACGGCAGTACGGAAATGGTATAGCGAAGTTCGACCTGTAAAAATCAATAATTTTTTCTCTGCGCCTCCCCCGAGGGGGACTGCTGAAAAACTGCACAAAATCCACAGAAAAATCCACAGAAACTATAAGTTGAATAAAGAATTTCTATTGTTTATTACCTGTTTAATGATGAACTGTCAAGAAAGCGCTATCATTTTTGACGGTCCGTCTTCGAGGCGCAAATCGTTACAGACGGACCGTCGGCGGCGCGCGATTCGACTGCCGACTGTTCGCTTTTCGGCAGTCCGCGCCCGCCAGACGGGCCGTTTTTCGGCAATCCCCCTCTACCTGTGTTTGGGTGCGAGAGGTACCGGGTTCAATTCCCGGTTTGGCTCATTCCTTTTTTTCTTTTTTTACAACCTTTTTTGAGCGTTCGCTAGCTATAGTTAGCTGACTCACGGCAAAATCTTATAAGCTGCCAATCGAAAATCGTCAATGGAGACTTGAGAATTGAATGAAATGCCTTTAATGATCCATGGTTTGGGGGAAAAGTGCCAGCTCTGTAATTGTCTTAATTTTTAGAGCTTTTCAAATCTAATACCTCTATAAAATAACACATATCCACTGCATCAATGGATGTCACCACTTGAGCAACTTCAGAATACGCGGAGAAATCCAACCGGTACACAGATGCCGCGGAAAGAGTCTTTAGAAGGGAACCTGCTTGAAAAAATCGATAAATCAAAAAATCAATGAATCAATACCATCTATCGGAGACACTTGCAGTTGATCCAACTCCATTCGATGTCTGGGATCTAGTCGAAATTGTAAACTTGCCAAATTTCTAGTGGGCAATTTTAGAAATCGAGGATCAAAAGTTGTCATATTCTCCAGAATCAGATTTTGAAGGTTCTGAAGGCTGGATAACTTGAATAGGGACTTCTGACCAAGTTGCCATGGAAACAGAATGTTCTTCGAGCAGAGGAGGAGGGATCTGGAATTAAAATTTTTTTCGATTTTTCAAAGATTTGTATCTCAAAAACTAAGAACGTTAGGAAGAAAGTAAAAACTGGAATAGATGTAAAATGTTATGTAGATCATTTTTGTAGTTAAGAACTTTTTGATAGTTTTCTTAGTTTTTGAGATATAAACGCTTTAAGATAACGCATTTGGCTTCAGGAGGAGATAAAGGGGGAGGTGGTGTAAATTTTTGGTTTTCTGAACAAAATTAGTGTCATTTTGAAACGCTACAAATTTTACGTATGAAGCTTTAAAAATCACTCTTTTTTCTTTAAAATGAACAAAGTTATGACGATTTTTCCATTTTTCTCAATAGAGCGCACTTTCTGAAAAATTTCAAATACGCTTGAATATAGGCATGTTTATACTTATTTTAAAACTCTCGACGAGACAAATTCGAATTTTGCATGTACGTTGTTTGCTGGGGCGCGATTGCAAAGATAGAACG
>NC_013490.2:12882294-12902516 GCF_000004555.2 Caenorhabditis briggsae | reverse complement strand
TACACCCGCAATATTCTAGGGCTCATATCTCACAAACTTGAGAAGCTAACAAAAAGTGTTCAACTAACAAAATGCGTAAAATTTCAAGCTCTACATTTTTGCAGTTGACACATTAGTTCTAGCGCTTTTAGTTTTTGAGATAAATGTGCTCTAACCAAACATGTCTGAATTTTAAGCAGATTTGGTGTTATTGCTGATTTTCATAAATTTTGTGCTCCTGATACACCCTTTCCTCTATCCTAGCATCTAAAAAAGTACTCCAACTTCGAACGTCTATATTACAAAAACCAATAACGCTAGACAAAATATTTTAACACCAAAATGTGTGAAATTTTATATAGATCATTTTTGTAGTTGAAAATTTTTCAATAGCTTTTTTAGCTTTTGAGATACACGCCCTGGAAGTGAGCGCACTTTCTTAACTGCAAGGAGACGCTTCGTCTACTAACAAAATGTGTGCAATTTTAAGCTCTACAATTTTATAGTTGACACTTTTTACCTAGCTCTGATGGCTTTTGAGATAAACGCGCTCTAATGCAACCCACCCAATGAAAGGGGTACGATTTCTTCAAGCGTGTATATCTCAGGAACTGGAAAAGCTATCAAACATTGTTCAACTAACAAAATGTGTAAAATTTTATGCTATACATTTTTGTAGTTAGCAACGTTTTCCCAGCTATTTTAGTTTTCGAGATATGCGCCTTAAAACTTACTTGATCTCCACTCGACTACACATCCTCTCCAAAAACCGCAGGCAATTCTCAAAAAAGTCATCCTCAATCCGTTTGGACTCTCGTTTGCACTGTTTTCGGACTTGTATCCGGATGGCTTGAAGGTTCATATAAGACAGCAACTGCAAATTCGCTCTACAGTACTCTACAAAAATTTGATCTACCTACCGTTGTGGCCGTTATCGGGGATACTGTCACATCATGTCCATTTCCAGCCCGTTCGAATTGTGATTGCATTTTTGAATCGTAGAGATGGGAAATGTGCAATTCTTTGTATTTCACATCGTTCCCACGAAGACAGAGACGTCGTTTTTGGGTGAATTCTGGAAGATTAGATTGAACAAAAAATTGTTTTTGCGTTCTATCTTTGCAATCGCGCCCCAGCAAACAACGTACATGCAAAATTCGAATTTGTCTCGTCGAGAGTTTTAAAATAAGTATAAACATGCCTATATTCAAGCGTATTTGAAATTTTTCAGAAAGTGCGCTCTATTGAGAAAAATGGAAAAATCGTCATAACTTTGTTCATTTTAAAGAAAAAAGAGTGATTTTTAAAGCTTCATACGTAAAATTTGTAGCGTTTCAAAATGACACTAATTTTGTTCAGAAAACCAAAAATTTAGAAAATGCGCTCTATTGATAATTTATGAGATATGCCTCTCTAAGACGTTCAAACTTGAAACAAACAAAATTTTTGAATTTGCCTCGTTGAGAGCTTCAAAATAATTATAAACACGCCTAAGTTCCAACGAATTTCAAAATTTTCAGAAAATGCGCTCTACTGAGAAAAATCTAAAAATGATCATAACTTTGTTCATTTCAAAGATAGAAGAGTGATTGGAAAAGCAGCATACGTAAAATTCACAGCATTTTGAGATGATGTTAGTCTTGTTCAAAAAACAAAATTTTTTAAAATGCGCTCTTTTGATAAAACAGTTGAAACATGATTTTTGACAAAATTTATGCAAAACTCGAATTTGCCTTGTTGAGAGCTTCAAAATGAGTATAAACATGCCTATACTCTATCAATTTCGAAAAAGTCAGAAAATGCGCTCTATTGAGAAAAATCCGAAAAATCGTCCTAACTTTGTTCATTTGAAAGATGGAAGAGTGATTCAAAAAGCCAGATACGTCGAATTTGAAGCACTTTAGCATGTTATTCGTTTTGTTCAGAAAACCTAAATTTTAGAAAATGCGCTCTATTGATAATTTATGAGATATGCCTCTCTAACCCGTACAAAATCGAAACAAACAACATTTTTGAATTCGCCTCGTTGAGAGCTTCGAAATAAGTATAAATACGCCTAAATTCCAACGAATTTCAAAACTTTCAGAAAATGCGCTCTATTGATAAAAATGGAAAAATTCGTCATATCTTTGTTCATTTTGAAGATAGAAGAGTAATTTGAAAAGTAAAATACGTAAGCCTAAAAGCGCTTTAAAATGAAAACAATCCTGTTTGGACGAAAACTCGAAAATGCGCTCTATTGATAACTTATGGTAAACCAGCTCTAACTTGGCTAGTTTTTGAGCTAGAATGGTGGATTTCGGGTCAAAGTGTGTGGATTTTCATTGAGAAAAAAGTACCTGGTCCCCGTCTATCAAAAAGGGTAAAACTATAAGTGGCAATTGGATCCGTCCCATCGTCCCGATATTTTGTCAGCGGCCGGTTGTCGACGATGTTGACATGGCAGTGAGCATCGAATCTGAAAATATTTTTTCAGATAAAAAAGAACAGAAAACCTGGAAAATTACAGTCTGATAGTTTTCAAGTTCCTTTGCACCAAACTCCGAAATCGATGGTTTACATGAGCAATGCCAAAAAAGATGTCGTGGCGGGGGAGACGACGGAACACCTGGAAAAGAACGCTTGTATCTCGGGAACTATAAGAATTACGGTAATTTGGTTTAACAAAGAAAATGTTTGAAAATTCATGTACATCAATTTTGTAGTTAACTGCTATTTTGTAGCTAGCTTGGTTTTTGAGATAAAAGCCGTGGAAGAGAGCGCGCTTTTTCTCATGATTCTCGCTTTCTCTTTGTTCGAGCGCTTGTATCTCACGAACCATAAAAGCTACAGTAATTTTTATAATCATTAAAATATGTAAAACTTTATATTCGACATGTTTGTAGTTTACAACTTTTTTGTAGCTAGCTTGGTTTTCGAGATATGCGCCTTTAAAGTTAGCGTACTCTCGCTTCTCTGCGTCTCCTCGCCCCTGACAAAAAAGTGCGCCAACTGCCAAAGTTCATATCTCTAGAACCATAAAAGCTACTAAAATGTTTTCTACTAACAAAATGTGTAAAATTTTACGCTCTACATTTTTGTAGTTGACCACTTCTTTGGAGCTAGCTTGGTTTTCGAGATATACCTGTAGCAAAACTTCATTGGGCAGATCTAGAAGATTTGGCTCCTCGTCGACATCCATTTTCACATAGTCATTTGCTTCTTTTTTCAAGAAGAACGCTGAAAATTTGGAATTTTGAAAAAAAAAGAGAGAGAGAGAGAGAAAGAGAGAGAGAAAGAGAGAGAATCAGAGAATTTGAGAAAAATGAAAGGTTGAAACCAAGAGCAAAAAAAAAGACAAAAAAAACAAAGAGAAGAAGAAAGGGTATCAAATTTCATAGGGACCTCTGTTTTTGCATAAAAAATAACGTATTTTAGAGATAGAGAGTCTCATTTCTCTGCATATTAACTTTAAAATCTCATATATCAAAA
This sequence comes from Caenorhabditis briggsae, assembly GCF_000004555.2. Lineage (NCBI taxonomy): Eukaryota > Metazoa > Nematoda > Chromadorea > Rhabditida > Rhabditidae > Caenorhabditis > Caenorhabditis briggsae. The sequence continues at coordinate 12,899,066 of NC_013490.2, read as the reverse complement.
AGCAAGCTAGCTACAAAAAAGTTGTCAACTGCAAAAATGTAGAAAATGAAATTTTAAACATTTTGACAGTTGGATACTTTTTGATAATTCCTCTAGTTCGTGAGATATAAGCTCTGGAAGTTAGTGCGTTTTTAGTGGCAACTAGAGGAGTGGGGGGGGAGGGAGGAGACGCAGAGAAGCGAGAGCGCCGGCGCCACTGAAAAGAACGCGTTAGCTTGAAATGATTATATCTCAAAAACTAAAAAAGCTAGCAAAAAGTTGTAAACTACAAAAATGTCGCTTATACAATTTTACACATTTTGTTTGTTGACATATTTTTGCTAGCTCAAACAGTTTTTGAGATATAACCGTTTGAAAAAGGGGTACCAAAAAGTTATCTAATTGAGCTCTTTTTTTTTAATTTTAAAGGTTTAGAACATTCTAAAAGCTAGAATATAGAGAAATGAGAGGCTTTTTCTCTGTTTTTTCTTTTTTTTTCCATAACAAATCTTGTTTTCGTCGTCAAAAAACCTTCAAACTGAAAAAAAAGAACTGCAAAAAAAATGAGAAAAAGAGGGATTTAGAGAAAAAGAGGAGAAAAACAACAACAAAATAGAAAAAGAAGCTTTGAAAACGACAGAAAAATACTGGAAAAATGTAAAAAATCAAATTTTTTGGAATTTTTTTTTTGAAAAATCATCAAAACTTGATCAAATTTAAAATAAAATCGGCATGACGAGAGACGAGAGACGCAGAGAAAAAGTCTAGTGTAATACTAAAGTAAATGGCTGAAAACAGATGCTGGTTTCTCGATTTTTGCGATGGAATCACATTAAATAGCAGTCCGAATTGTTACAACTTACAACTTGCGGTCAAGAGAAGACCTTGTGACCGAAAAAAAAGTGGAAACTTTTATTTGGCAGAAGAAAATTAGCTTTAAATAGAAGAAAAAAGAAGAAAAAAGGCAAAAGGTCTAGGGAGGAGTCGAACCCCTGACCTCTCGCACCATGGCGCAGCACACAACCCCGACACCACCGCGACGCTTTCCTCCTTTATGGGTGGAAGGCGGTTAAGTGTGTGCCGCTTTCTCAATTTTTTTGGGAGGCATGGGGAAGCTCTGAGGAAGAAATAAAACTGGAATACAGTACCTCATTTCCAGAATTTTGTGAAATATCTCGGCTCAAACAAATTCGAATCTTACAAAAATTAGAGAGTTATCTAAAAACCTCAATATTAACCTACCCAGCAAGTTTCATCTAAATCTGAGGCTTATTTTTTTGAGATTGGGAACTTGGAGCTTTAAAAAATGAGCAATTTGGAACACCAAAGGTGAAGAAGGGGGTGCCAAGATCTCTCAAAAATCTTTCGGATAAGTACATCTCTATTGACATAGGTTCAAGGAGTAAAGGGGGGCAAAAGTTGGGGTGGTGGGATCTCGAGACTCTTCACTTTTTGAACAAATAGACATTGGGGGGATATTGCTCAGCGCCGAGTTTCCGTGGTTTTTTGTTCGTTTTGTGGTAAAATATGTAGAAGAAAGATCTTGGAAACATTTGTGAAAAGTTAGCAAAAGAATGGATGAACGGGAGTCAATCTGTGGCCATAGCGCACTTTCATAGCGTGTAGTGCATTAGAGCGCGTTTAACTTAAAAACTAGGCAAGTTAGCAAAAAATGTGTAACTACAAAAATATAAAGCATAAAATTCTACACGTTTAGTTTGTTAACAAAATTTGGATAGCTTATTTGGTTTTTGAGATATACGCGTTTAAAGAAAGCGCACCTTCTCGGACAACAGGGGAGGAGGTGGGGTTGGGGTATGCTATATTTGACCTCAATTATCTCGACTCTCGTAAAGGATAACAAAAAGTTGAAAATTGCTAAAATGTGTAAAATGTTATGACAAATATTTTATTTGTTTATAATTTTTTGATAGCTTTTTTAGTTTTTGAGTTAAACGCGCTCTAATGAAATCGCATTGTTAAGGAGGTTATTTTGTATGATTTCTTTGAGCGCGTATATCTCATAAGCCAGTAACGGTATCAACAAAGTGTTAATTAATAAAATGTGCAAAATTTTAGGGCAAACATTTTTTTAGTTGACAAATTTTTGATATCTCTGATAACAGCCGAGATAATTAGACTCAAAGTAACAGTATAGTGAAGAGGCCTTCTGTTAGACGACAAAAGAGAAGCAACTGAAAATTGGTCAATTTAAGAATGTTCTAGAAAATTAGAAAAGAAAAAAAAACGTTCTTTTCACTTTTTCTTATCACAAAGAAGAAGTTAAAAGTTTAGTGGACCATGAAAAAAAAACGAATTTAATTTAAAAAGAAGAAGAAGGAAATGAACTGGAATTATCTGAAAAAAAAGGGAAAGTGAGAGAGAATTAGAGAAAAAGAAAAAAAATAAAAAGAAGCTTTACTTACCTATTGACAATATATATTTATATTGAAAAACCAGTTTCAGATTCTTTTTGGAATATCTAGAAAAAAGACATTTTATGGAGGTTTAAAGGTCTATAAAAGTTTTATGAATAGCTAAAAATGGGGAAAAATAGAAAAAGAAAAGTATTTTTAGCTTTTTTATAGCTTAAATGACATTTTAAAAAAATTCGAAAAAAAAAATGTTTTTTTTTCGAAAAAAATTAATAATTTTCAGAAATTCTACCTTTTCCATTTTAACTTTGCAACCGCGCTCCACTGAACAAACATTTTGCTAAATTCAAATTTGTCTCGTTAAGGGCTTCAAAATGAGCATAAACATGCCTATATTCAAGCGAATTTGAAAATTTTCAGAAAACGCGCTCTATTGAGAAAATTCAGAAAAACTGTCATAACTTTGTTCATTTTAATGATAGAACAGTGATTTTTGAACTGAGAGACGTAAAATTGAAAGAGCTTTGAAATTAACTTAGTTTTACTCAGAAAATCATTTTTTTGAAAATGCGCTCTATTGATAACTTATGTTAAACGCTTGAAAAAATTTCAATAAAACATTCGCGAAAATAAAACATTTTCAATAAAACATTTCCAAAACAACAGTAATGTTGTTTGGGAACAAAATCGAAAATGCGCTCCATTGATAATTTATGTGAAACAGTTCTAACTCGGCTAGTTTTTGAGCTAGAAACATGGATTTTGTGTCAAAATGTGTAGTTTTTTTTCCATTTTCAAAAAACCTTATTTATTAATGTTTGACGACTTCTATTGTGAATTCCAGCGAAATTCGGGATAAAAAATTTTCAAAAAACAATTTTTTTTTTGAAAAACATTTTTTGAGCAAAACTAGATAGCTCTAAATGTTCCAAGGATAAATAACTAGGTCACAAAATGTTTAAAGTTATACGGGCCGGGGGGGGGGGGGGCTATAGATCATCCTCTCTTCTCTATCTATTTGTTTATTTATCCCACAAAGTCTAGTTCCTCACTTTTTTCATTTTTTCAAATTTTTTGTTGTATTTGTATTTGTTAAAAAAATAGAACGAACTAGTTGAGTTATTATATAATAGGAGGGTGAGAAAATCAGAAAGTGTGAGATATTTATCTTTTTTTCGAAAAAAAAAGTGAAAACTTGAGGAAGACGCGTTTTGCATATGCGCCACTGTTGCCCTTCATTTGATTTATGAGAGAAGCTTTTTTCACTTTTTCAGCTAGAGTTTAGAGAGATCAGAGAAAACATTCGAAAATTTACAAATTTTTTTTTTGAAAAAATCGAAATTTGATTTTTTCGTTTTTTCTTGGTAATCGCGCTCTACCAGACAAAAACTTTGCGAAATTTGAATTTGGCTCGTTGAAAGCTTCGAAATGAGTATAATCATGCCTATATTCAAGAAAATTTCAAAACGTTGCAGAAAATGCGCTCTAATGAGAAAAACTGAAAATTCGTGGTAACTTTGTTCATTTTGAAGATACAAATGTGATTTTAAAAGCTAAATACATGAAATTTCGAGCGCTAGCAAATTATAACATTTTTTTATTCAAATCGCTGTTTTCTGAAAATGCGCTCTACTGATAATTTCTTGGAAAATTCTTGAGAAATGATATTTTAACGAAAACTTTGCAAAATTCGCATTTGCTTGTTGAGTGCTTCAAAATGAGTATAATCATGCCTATATTTGAGCGAAATTCAGATTTTGGAGAAAATGCGCTCTGTTGACAAAAACCTGGAAAATCGTTATAAATTTGTACAAATAAAAGATACTATTGTGATTTTGAAAGATAAATACATAAAATTTAAAGCGCTTAAAGATGAGTATAAAAACAATTTTGTTTGAAAATTTTGAAAATGCGCTCTATTGATAATTTATGTAAAACGGGCATATCTTGGCCAGTTTTTGCGCTAGAAAGATGAGTTTGGTCTTAAAATGTGTGGATTTTTGCCTAGTTCATCATATTTTAAAAACTTTGAGCGAGAGACGGAGACAGTTAGAGTGTCTCGCTGTCTGCGTCTCTCCTATAGTCATATCTCGGCAATAGTCATATCTCGGCTTCTAGCATATCTAGAAAAGTGATCTTTGGCGTAAAATATTTCAAATTTCGGCGAATTTTCGAAAAATTCAGTGTGCACGTAACAAAAAAAAGAGTTTCCTAGCGATATTTTCTGGGACGCTGTCTGCGTCTCCCAAACTAAGAATCTTCAAAAATACAATTTTTGTGGAACCGAAAAAATTATTTATGAATGTGGTTTTGCCTTTTATTGTTTTCGGTCACAAACTGCAATTATATTTTCTTTTTTTCAAAAATTGAACACAAACTACAGAACGCAGGGGAACAAATCGAATTTCAAAAACAAAAATTCGATATTGAACTAAAAAAACATCATAAAAAGGAGCCTAAAAAAAGAGTCTAAAAATGTTTCTAAAGTGCCTAAATTTTTTTTCCACTATTAAAACAAAAAGCAAAAAAAGAAAACCTATGGTGGGGTCGAACCAAAAAACCTTCAGTTCTTTGGACATCTGCGCAGACCACTACACCAAACGCGCACTTTAAAAAGAGAGGAGTGGAAGATGATGATAAAAGGGGGGGGCGCGCGGGATTACTTGAGCGGCCGGCAACATTTGAAAAAAAAAAATTTTTCAAAAATTTCAAAAAATCTAAAAACCAAAGATTGCACTTTCAGAATTTCATCGAAGCAACCAATCATCAAATATCGTGTTACTTTTATACCTTTTTCTTCCCCTTTCTAGCCTAGAAAGAAAGAAAAACTGATGATTTGTTTAGATAAGCGACTAGTACTTTTACTACTTTTCCCCTTTTTTCAAATCGTTTTCCCTTTTCGAAATTTGAAAAAAAAGGAAAGTATCAAATCGAAAACCAAACCGGTTGAGTGGATTATCTAGAAAATGAGATCTATATAATGGGAGGTGGCTGGAACTGAATGAAAGGAGACGCAGACATTTTTTTTTCAGTTTTGACAAAAATAGATTCTATTAGCTCTCCGATTGCTCTGAAAATTTCAGAAATGACAGAAAAAATCTAGAACTTCATTTTTGTAGTTGACAACTTTTTTGGAACATTGATTCCTGAAAAGATAGAGACGCAGACAGTTAGCTTCACCTATAAATAATAATACTGTGGCTTCTGGTATAGCTAGAAAAATGAATTTTACAGAATACTTCAAATTTTTAAAAGCAAGCCAAAATTAGAAGTGTTTTGCGCCAAAAATCACTTTTCTAGCTATACCAGAAGCCAAGATATAGCCATTTGAAGTTAAGGAGACGCAGACAGCGAGACACTCTAACTGTCTGCGTCTCTCGCTTAAAAATTGTTACCCATTCGAAATAGGCAGAAATCTACACATTTTGACATCGAATTCATCTTTCTAGCTCAAAAACTCGCCAAGTTATGGCAGTTTTACATAAATTATTAATAGAGCGAACTTTCTGAAAAAAAAATTTTTAGCGATATTGTGATCATCTTGAAGCTCTTCAAATTTTACGTATTTTGCTTTTTAGATCATTCTTCTACCTTTAAAATAAACAAAGTTATGACGATTTTTCGATTTCTCTCAATAGAGCGCGTTTTCTGAAAGCTTTGGAATTCGCTCGAACATAGGCATGTTTATACTCATTTTGAAGCTCTTCACGAGCCAAAAGCAAATTTGTCGTTTGTTTCCGATTTGAGCGTCTGTTACATAAAATTATCAATGAAGCGCATTTCAAAAAAGAAGTTGTTTTTCAACAAAATTATAATCATTTTGAAGTTTTTCTAATCTCACGCATTTTGATTTTCAAATCACTTTTCTATCTTTAAAACAAACAAAGTTATGGTGATTTTCCGGTTTTTTTTCATTAGAGCGCGTTTTCTGCAAATTTTGAAATTCGCTGGAATATAGGCATGTTTATACTCATTTTAAAGCTCTCAACGAGACAAACTCAAATTTCCAGTTAGATTTCGATTTGAAAATTCCAGATTCAGATAAAATAGAAAAATAAGACTTTTATTAAGATCCAAAATCTACCATTTCATTTTTAGAAAAATGAGACAGCACAACATGTATGAAAGCATTTCTTTCATTGATTCATATGCTTTCTTGACACGACCGAACATGGGCTTTTTGTAGTTTGTAGTTTATTGATGTCCTGAAAAAAGAGCGTAATACAGTACCCAGCCGAAAGTTTTGAAAATTCATACCTTCTTTTTGAAAATTACCGAATTTCGAATGTCCAAAGAAGTACCGTAGACTTTGTTGGAAGAGTCTGAAGATTTCTGAAAATTTCAAATATATTCAGCAAAAAAAGAGAGATAAAAGCGATTTTTCGATGTTCCTCACAATCAGTGGAGCGCATTTTCAAACGTTTTGAAAAATTATTATCAATTTGAAGCGCTTAGAATTTCATGTATCATGCTTTTTAAATCACTCATTTATCTTCAAAATGAACAAAGTTATGACAATTTTTCCATTTTTCTCAATAGAGCGCGTTTTCTTCAAATTTTTGAAATTTGCTTCTATATGGACATGATTATACTCGTTTTGAAGCTCTCAACGGGACAAATTCAAATTTTAAGTTTGTTTTCGATTTGAACATCTTCGAAAGAAAATTTTCGGCAAAAAGTGTGTTTTGGAAGTTGCTTTTTAATTTAAAAAAAAACGATATTTTTGGGTAATTGTGTGTAGACATCTCGGAGATCTCTAAATCAAAAGCGTAGGTTAGATGAAAAGAGGGGAGAGGGGGTGTTCTTGGTGACCACAATTATGGAAACCAAAGAATATCATATTGGAAAGGTGAGCTTTCAAGAAGGCGTTTCAGTTTTTGCTCCTTTGACAAAGGTTTTTCAGACTGTACCCGAAATGATTGCCACACTCGAAAAATACGATAATGAATGTAGATGGGCTGTAAGTAAGGCTGTTCTCCCGGAAATTATTAGAATAGCGAGTGAAGCCCACTTTCGATATGTTGAAATGGTCAGTTCGCATTCTCGGATTACTGTAGTTTCGTTATGAACCCACATACTCAAGCTTAGAACCTAGCATCAGCGAATTATGGTTGAAACTTCTGATTTTTTTTTTCAGACTAATGATTCACGAATTGCAAACTATGACGAAACCGGTGAATACCTTCAAGTCGTTCTCAGACCATTTCCGAATTATGAGGATATGGTAATTCTTATAGAATACAATTTTCTTTATTTAGCCAGTTTGTTTTTCAGCCAAACGAAGAGTTGATAAAACGCTACAACCACAGCAGTCACTGGGTTTTTTGAGTCAATGAAAAAAAAGAATCGGGAAGAAGAATAAGGATTCTTGATAATTATGAAATTACCTTTGAAAGTTGTTGAATTGAATAAATATTTAATCTACACATTTTGACACCAAATTCATGCCTCTAGCTTAAAAACAGACAGATTTATACCCATTTTACGTAAATTATCAATAGAGCGCATTTTGGAAATTTTCAAGAAATTTTTATCGTTTGGAAGCCTCTTAAATTTTACGTATTTATCTTTTTAAATCACTCTGTTATCTTTAAAATGAACAAAGTTATGACCATTTTTCGATTTTTCTCAATCGAGCGCATTTTCTTCAAATTGTTGGAAGTCGTTTGAATATGGGCTTGTTTATACTCCTTTTAAAGCTCTCAACAAGACAAATTCAAATTTTTAGTTTGTTTTCCATTTGAACGTCTATTAAAAATTAATTATCACTGGAGCGCATTCTCAAAAAAAGATATTTCTAACAAAACTGTGATAATTTTGAAGCTCTTCAGATTTCACGTTTTTTCGCTTTTTAAATCACTCTTTTATCTTTGAAACGAACAAAGTTATGACCATTTTTCGATTTTTCTCAATAGAGCGCATTTTCTGCAGAATTTTGAAAATCTCTAGAATATAGGCATGTTTATACTTATTTTAAAGCTCTCAACGAGACAAATTCAAATTTTTGGAGAGAAACATTCTAACTGTCCGTGTTAACTTTAAAATGCGCATATCTCAGTTTCTAAAATGGATACTAATTTTTTTGTAAACTGACAAAATGCTTGATTTGAAATTTTACACATTTTATTAGTTGAACACTTTTTGAAACAAATGAGATAATAGGGGTTAAAAATTGTTCTCCTTTCCGATTCTCTTTTTTCATTGTCTTGACTCGATTGCTCATATTATGGAATAGTGTCCAATCCCATCCATTGCCACCTGTTTGTGAAAGTTTTGTCGGCCCGTCTCTTGGCAGAGTTTGGCAAAGGCATCATTCGTTCTACGAATACTAGGGCATTATCAATTGCTCGTATTACTGAAAAACAAAAATTGAGTGATCAAAGAAATTAGTGATTTTCAGAAATTACCATAATTGCCCGCGGTATGTCCGGGGTATCAGGTTCCTGTGATAAAATAGAAGAAAATCAACAAGAAATGTAACAAAATCGGTTTATTATGAACAAGTTAGAAAGAAACAACCAATACAAGCTTAGAATTCAAGCAAACTCACTTGAAATCCTTAAAAGGGTCCCTAGAACAACCACGAGCCAAATCCAAGCTCGCAATCACTCAAAACTAAATTTAAACTGTGCGCGCGCCGAGCGGGATAGCGGAGTGTCGTTGCGTGGGTAGAGGGAACCTTTTGAAGGAGTTGGAGGGTAGATGCGCCAGGCAACTCCATTGTCTCGTAATTCAGAGTTGAAGAAGTCGGCTTGAGAAGTTTTCGAGAAGAAATCATGGATCATTTTGTAGTTGGCAAGTTTTTGATATTTATCATGAAAAGAACGTTATTAGAAAATCCATTAACCTCAAAACGTTAAACCATTTCATCAAATCGATCATAGGTTTCATCCATAATTCTAACGATTGCCTTGAAAAAAACACTCATCCCATTGCTCATTTTTTGGGCACTGTTAAATTTTTTAGCAGCAGTATATGTATTGGAACTTTGGACCTCATATTCTTCGACGAAATTATCACAAGCCATACGACTATTGTAGCACTCTATCAGCTTTTCGTAGGGCTCAAAAAAAAAGACAATTTGAGTGGCACCCCCACATACCGTCCTCTTGGAGCCAATTTATCTCGGTTCCTATTAAAGGTGGGGGGACATGAAAAAATAATATTCTCGAAATTCTGATTAAATATGCCCCTCGAGGAGTTGAACTTGTCGAGGCGAGTATTAAAAGTGCGGCGCCGCTACCGACTGAGCCACGCGGGCGAAACTGGAGCGGGCGCCTGATTGAATACATAAAGGCGAGGACGACAGCTGTACGCAGAGTGACATTTAGCGTTGTACACCGTCACGGTAGAATGCATACTCTCTTCATCCCATGTTGCACTATTAAACCTCATTAATCAAATACGTTTGGAAAGCTGGATTGGCGTTTTCTCTGGACCCTCCATCGTTGGCTTCGACACATCTCTTTTCCGAGTCTTCTTTTTCGGAAGCATGGCGACAATCTGAAATTCTCATATTTAAAATAGAAGAAGCGTGGGAAAAAAGTCTTTTCTTCAACTTGGCCTTCTACGCCAACTCCATCTTCGCATGTTTGCTTTCTACAACAGAACAGGTCTTCAAGCTGGTTCACGAAAATAACAACTCCAGAAACTATGAATATTCCAATACTTAATAAATCGAATTATGTATCCGCCAACACAGTTGTGGTCGCTGATGTGCATACCAAAGAGTACCGATAGTCCGCATCCTAGTGAAGTGAAAAGAATACTGACTCGGATCAAATTTATCTAAAACAGGAGAATTTTGAAAGGATCAAAACACACAAAACATAACCTTGAAGTCCTGGATTTCATTGATAAGGTTCTCATGGCGACTTCATTCTGCGAAGTGAGATACTTAACGACTACATCGGTTTCGGCTTGGGTCCATCCGGTGTTTTTTAACAGAATTTCAGCAGAAACAGTTGTTGGTGCCACAGTAGAAGGATCGGTTGTTGGAGTAATAGTAGAAGAAACTGCAGATGAGCCATCTTTTGTTCTTGGAGCTTTGAAAGCTCTTTCAAACCAATGCTTTCCTGAGTGCTTTTACTAGCCATGATGATGGTTTCCCACTGTTTCCTCTAGCCTTTTATGCACAAAATCTAAAGCACTGGGTCATTTTTTCTGTAGATTCTCATCTTTTTTCTCCAGTTTATCACAAAAAAATAGTTTAATTAAAACGTTTTTATTTCCATCCCTTCACCTTGTTTTTTTTTTCAAAAATTTCAGATTTTTTTATTTAAAATTTTGCTGAAATGTGTCTTTTTTTTCTAATTTTCTGAATTCCTCTACTTTTTTCCTCGATTTTTATTCAAGTTTGAATCTCCCCCCAATTTTCGAAAGAAAAGCGCCAACAATTCTACTGGCGCATTTCACGATCGTTGACCCATTTCTCGTTTTTTTGTTTCGAATTTAGTTTTCCGACACTTTTTTAGTTATTTTTAACACTTTTCCAGCTTCAAATTGAGTTTTTTCGATTTCCAGAGTGAGAGAATTGTTCAAACGGTGATTTTTCACATAAAAAGGATGGAAAATTATCGTTTTTCGCTAGTTTTTGACCCGAAAATGGGGTTTTGTCGATTTTTCATGTTTCTGGCCCGATTTTTCTCCTTTTGTCACTTTTTTTTCTCGATTTTTAGCACAGTTTTATCGGATTTTCAGCGAAAAATGTCGCGTTCCGGCGAGGCATACGCTCAAGAGCTCAACCGCAAGCGTGCCGCTGCTCAGCGTGCCGCCGCCAACGAGGACAACGATGAGAACCAGGGGAATGGGAATAAAGTGGCGTTTGGGGCAGCCGGAAATTTTGATACAGTGAGTTTAAGCCCAAAACATCGAGTTTTAGCTATTCTGAGACCCAAAACATCATTTTCTAGCTATTTTTACTGCCCAAAACCTTTGTTTTTCGATTTTCGCATCTAAAAACCCATTTTCCAGGACGTCTATGGAAGTGTTCGTGGCGAGAGCCGTGATGGGTATCTCGATTCGATCGGAACTGGAGAAGAAGACGATGTGGACGAGGACTCGATGCCAACAGTACAGAAGAAGGCTACCAACTACTCCCAGCCACACAAATTCATCGAAGAAGTCGCTGCGGCTTCAGAAGACACGGATCCATTCGCTGACACTCGCACCAAGACCATCGCGGAGCGCCAATCCAAGTACCACGAGCGAGCGATGAGAAGACAGATCTCGCCGGATCGTGCCGACGCTTTTGGTGAGTGGAAATCGGTTTAAAATCCCAAAAAATAGCTCTAAAAACCTTCAAAATCAGATTTTGAGCTTGAAAAACTAGAAAAACTCTTGAAATTCTCTTCAAAACGTCTTGAAGGGGTTCAGGCTGATAACCACAGTTTGAAACCCTTCTAAGCATCGTGCTGACCTAATTTCAAACTTTAGAAACTTGATACCCCCAGAAAAAAGCTCTCCAGGGCACAAAAATGCTCCCAAAACCAGATTTTGAGTCTGAAAATCGGAAAAATCCCAGAAAAATGCGTTTGAAAGCTCAAAAAAGGCCCTAAAACCGTTCGAAACCAGATGTTTAGCTCGAAAAATCAAGCTTTTTCTTAAAAAATTGATCTTTAGAGAGAAAAATTGGTTTAAGAATTGTAAAATCTCAGAAAAATGCTCTCTAGGGCTCAAAAAGGTCCTAGCACCGGTCAAAACCAGAGTTTTAGCTTGAAATTGACTGAAAATTGACCCCGAATGCTTAAAATCATGATTTTTCACCCAAAAATCGATTTAAGCCCCTCCAAAACTCCCTTAATTGAAGTATAAATGATCTAAAGTTCCTGAAAAATGCTCCAAAACCTGATTGTCAGCTAGAAATTGAGTGAAATTTGACCCCGAAATGCTAAAAAGTCATTTTTTTTTCAATCTGAAAATCGTTTTTCCAGTTGATCTAGCTTGAAAAAATGCTCCAAAACCAAATTTTTTGCTTGAAATTGAGTGAAAATTGACCCCGAAATGCTTAAATTCCATATTTTTACCCTGAAAATCGACTTTTTCCAGTTGATCTAACTTGGAAAAATGCTCTCCAAGCCTCTGAAAATAATCCAAAACCAGATTTTCAGCTTGAAATTGACTAAAAATTGGTCCCGGGGTGCTGAAAATCATGATTTTCCACCCGAAAATCGACTCTAACCCCTTCAAAACTCCCTTAATTGGAGCAAAAATGATCTAAAATCCCTGAAAAATGCCCTCCATGACCCTAAAAATGCTCCAAAACCAGATTTTTAGCTACAAATTGAGTGAAAATTGACCCAGAAATGCTTAAATTCCATATTTTTACCCTGAAAATCGACTTTTTCCAGTTGATCTTGCTTGGAAAAATGCTCTCCAAAACCCTAAAAATGCTCCGAAACCAGATTTTCAGCTCCAAATTTACCCTAAAAATCGATGTTTTTTCCAGTTGATCAAACGCCGGACAACCGTAACCGCGGCTACGCGGAAGTGATGCGCGATCAGCGTTATCACGAGGAGAAGGGTCGTGTCGAGAGAGAGCTCGCGGATCGAGCCAAAGCCGGAGAGCTCCACGTCACCCGGGAGCCAGAGAAGAAGAAAGGCCGTTGGGATGCCACAGAAGCGCCAGAATCCTCCGAGAACCTCGGAGCCGCATCAGCTACACCGTCCCAAGGATCCGCGCCACGCAAACGTCTCGGATTCGCGAGTCTGAGTGCCGAGGCGGCGACTCCAAGAGCAGCTCGCTGGGATGAGACGCCAGCTCACTCCACTGGAGCCGCCGATGCGACGCCTTCTATCGATAAGTGGTCATCGACGCCAGCTGCTCAGACTCCAAGACGAAATCGATGGGATGAGACGCCGAAAGCCGATTTGAACGATGGATCAATGACACCTGGATGGGGAATGGAGACACCGGCACGTGGTGCTTCCGATGATGTTAAGGTTCGGTTTTTGGAATCCTGAAATCCTGTATTTTGAAAGTTCAAGTGCCTAAAAATCGATTTTCAGAAGTCTAATATCCTGAAAATCTCGCCAAGAATGGCTGAAAATAGCTTGAAAATTGGTCTAAAAAAAGCCTAAAATGGCTTAAAATCGCCTGGAACGGCCTAAAATAGGACTGAAAACTCGAAAAATTGGCTTTTTCAACCTCTAGATTGACCTACAAAAGCCTAAAATAGACTTAAAAAGCCAGCCTAGAAATCACCTCAAAAGCTTCGAAATCGGCTTATTTTAGCCTAAAATTTGGCCTAGAACAGCTTAGAATTGGCCTAAAATTGTCTAGAAAATGCCCCGAAAAGCTCGAAAAATTGGCCTCAGAACAGCTCAAAAATTGGCATATTTTCGCGTAAAAATTGGCCTAGAGCAGCCTAAAGAAGGCTTAGAATAGCCTGAAATTCGCCTAGCAGAGCCTGAAATAACCTAAATCTCTCAAAATTTGGTCTAGAATAACTTAAAAATCGCCCTAGAATTGTCTAGAAAATGCCCCAAAAAGCTCGAAATTCCTGCCTAAATTAGCTTGAAATCAGCACGGATTAGGCTAAATTAGGCTTTGAATGGCCTAAAATAGCCTAGAATTGCTTCGAATAGACCCTCGAAAATTGGCCTAGTTTCTAGTCCAGAATCAATCCAGAATAACCTAAAATTGGCCTAGAATAGCCTAAAAGAGCCTAGAATTGCCTAGAATTGTCTAGAATTGGTCTAGAACATTCGAAAAGCTGATCCGGAATTTTTTAAATTGACATAAGATGTCTAAAATAGACCCAAAAAAACCTGAAAACTGGTCTAGAATAGCCTTAAATTCACTTAAATCCAGGTTTTCGGCTCAAAAATGCCTGAAAATCCCCCTATTTTTGCTATAAATTCTAATCTGAGCAATATATATTTCCAGATCGAGGACACACCATCCGCCTCAAAACGTCGTTCTCGCTGGGACCTGACACCGTCTCAAACGCCAAACGTCGCTGCCGCTACGCCACTCCACGCCGGCGCCCAAACCCCATCGTTCACTCCAAGCCACCCCTCACAGACCCCGATCGGAGCAATGACACCAGGAGGAGCAACGCCAATCGGAACTGCAGCAATGGGCATGAAGACGCCAGCGCCCCATATGATACCGATGACACCCGAACAAATGCAAATTTATCGTTGGGAGAAGGAGATTGACGATCGGAATCGACCATTGACCGATGAGGAGCTGGAATCGTTGTTCCCGCCCGGATACAAGGTTCTCGTGCCCCCAATGAACTATATTCCGTTGAGGTGAGGTTTTGAGAAGCCTAAAATTGGTCTAAAGCGCCCGGAAATCGGCCTAGAGGAGCTCAAAATTGGTCTAAAACGGACTGAAATTAGCCTAGAGTCGATCAAAACCACTTGAAAATTGCCTGAAATTGGCCTAAAACAGCCTGAAAATTGACTTTAAAATAGCTCTACATCATGAAAATCGATCCAAATTGACCTAGATGAGCTTCAAATCGGCCTAAAATCGGCCTAGAATAGCCTAAAATGACCTATTAGGGACCGAAAAACAGCCTAAAATAACTCAGAATTGACTTGAATGAATGAGCTTAGACTCTATCCAAAAGACCTGAAAATCGCCTAAAATTGACCTAGAACAGACTAAAAATTGATTTAATAGCTCTACAACACGCAAATCGACCCAGATTATGGTAAAATCGATCTAAATTGACCTAGATGAGCTTAAAATTGGCCTAGAACAACCTAAAAATCGACTTAAAATAGCTCTATATCATGAAAGTTGACCCAAAATTGCCTAAAATCGACTTTCAAACCGCCAAAATTGGCCTAGAATTGCCTAAAATGGCCTAAAACGAGCCTAAAATAACCTAAAATTGATCTAAATTGCCCTGAAATTGAGCTAGATTAGCTTTAAATCGTCCTGACATAGCCTAAAATCGATCTAAATTGACCTAGATGAGCTTAAAATTGGTCTAAAATAGCCTACAATCGCTCCTAACGACCTGAAAATTGCCTAAAATTGGCCTACATTGTCCGCAAATTAAGCTAGATGAACTTTTAATCGATCTAGATTGACCTAGATAAGCTTAAAATTGACCTAAAATTGCCTAAAATTGATCTAAACTGCCCTGAAATCGAGCTAGATGAGCTGGAAATTGGTCTAAAACGGTTTAAAATAGCCTAGAATCGCTTCAAACGACCGGAAAATTAGCTAAAATTGGCCTAGAACAGCCTAAAAATCGACTTTAAATAGCTCTATATCATGAAAGTTGACCCAAAATTGCCTAAAATCGACTTTCAAACCGCCAAAATTGGCCTAGAATTGCCTAAAATGGCCTAAAAGCAACTCAAAATAGCCTAAAATTGACCTAAAATGCCTGGAAATATGCGGAATTTTCGCCTAGGATAGCCTAATAATGGCCTAAAATTGCCTAAAACCATCTACAACCCCCAAATACTTGCTCAAAACAAAAGCAAAAAAAGTTTGCCACCGAGTGTAATCGAACCCTGGTGCTGATTTTCCGAGAATTTCGTCCATAATCCCACTAGGCCACCCAAGCAAAATTTTGAACAATGTCGATTTTCGCTGATTTTTTCAAGTTTTATGGGTTTTCAGATGGTTTTGAGTTGGTTTTCAGAGTTATTTTGCCCAGAATAGCCTAGAAACAACTTGAAAACAGCCTGAAATGGCTCCAAATCGACTTTAACATCATTAAAATTGGCCTAAAATAGCCTAGAAGCAATTTAAATGACCTTAAAATAGTCTAGAACCTTCTAGAATAACCGAATTCTTGTCCGAAAACCTTTTCTGGGGGTTTTTAGTAGGTTTAATGCGGATTTGAGAGGTTTTAGAGAGCTAAATTGGCCAAAAATAGCCTGAAATTAGCCTAGATTAGCCTAAAACATGCCCAATATTTCCAGAACCCCATCTCGCAAACTAATGGCCACGCCAACACCAATGGGCGGCGCCGGCGCTGGTGGATTCTACATGCCAGGCACTCCGGATCGTGACGGTGTCGGAGAGAAGGGCGTGGGTGGCCTAGTCGACACTCAACCGAAAAACGCCGAACTTCCACCTCTGAAACCCGACGATATGCAGTATTTCGACAAACTTCTGATGGATGTGGACGAGTCTTCGTTGAGCCGAGAGGAGAAGAACGAGAGGGAGATCATGGAGCATCTGCTGAAGATCAAGAACGGAACACCGCCGATGAGGAAGTCGGGACTTCGAAAGATCACAGAAAACGCCAGAAAGTACGGTGCTGGACCCCTTTTCAATCAGATTCTTCCACTCCTGATGTCACCGTCGTTGGAGGATCAAGAACGACATCTGATGGTGAAGGTTATCGATCGAATTCTGTACAAACTGGATGACCTGGTTCGCCCGTATGTTCACAAGATTCTCGTTGTTATTGAGCCACTTTTGATTGATGAGGACTATTA